>NW_007728017.1:175933-192664 GCF_000696425.1 Galeopterus variegatus | reverse complement strand
CGCGGGGGCCCCGGTGCCGGTCAGCCAGCCGCTGCTCACCTTCCCGCACCCTGTCTATTACTCGCACCCGGTGGTCTCGTCCGTGCCGCTGCTACGGCCGGTCTGAGGCCCCAGAGGGGTGGGGGAGGCAGCGCCCGGCCCCCTTTCCGGACCCCGCAGGAGACTGGGCCGGGCCGGGCCGAGGGCGCCGACACGTCCAGCGGCCTTCCGGAACCCGGGCCTTGGCGCGCGGCCCCGGCCTCCCCTCCCCCAATCGGTAGCGTTTTGTAAGTATTTGCAATGCATTTTCGTGCAATTCATCCCTAATGGATTTGAGGCGCTTCCCCTCTTACTTGTGGGTTTGGTTTATATGAAGAGAAAGTAGGAAAAAGACCAAATTCTCCAGTCTAATGTTTCGGCTCAAAGCTTTGGTAAAATGTGCAGCCCTACTCCCAAATTTGCATTGAGATTTGGCTTTTTGGTTTTACTTTTATAGAAGAAACATAAGCCAAAACCCGAATCCCGCTAGTTTATTCATTTTCAATGGGGCTGTTTTCAGAATTCAGAGAGAGAATGAATTCGTCTAGTAGTGCTTTTATTTCTGGATTTCTGGGTGTGGTTCTCCCTAACCAGTCATCCTCCGCAGTTTTCAGAATCCGAGCAGCTTCTCTTAAGAACCCAGCTCAGGCCTCTTTTCTCTCCAGGAGAGGTCTGTCGCAATTAACCTCTTCATCGGTCTCGCTTTGTGAAGGAAAAATTCTCTAATTAAGTGTTTAAAGGGAAAAGACAAGGCAGCCAAAAATCGGAAGTCTGATTATTGAAACTGGCCCGGTTTCAGCGGTCTTATTTATTAGTAGCGTTTGTTTTGGTAAATTTCACTTGTCAGTAAATTATTATTAATATTACTATTATTACTTTGTGCCCTGTTTTGAGAAAGTGATTTCAATACTTTAAAAGTGTATCTTTTATCCTCTCCTGCCTTTTTGTTCTGCAGTAACTGTTGTACTGTGACCTGTGCAATACTGTACAAAATTTCCTGAGAATCCCGCTTCCTCCTCCCTGGAGGGAAGCAGATCTTTCCACTGTATAATCCCGGTCATTCATTTAGAAAGAGAAAATTAAGCAGGGGGAAGGGGGGAAGGGAGGAAACAAGGATAGGGAGAGGGGCTCAAAGGAGTAAGCTAGGCATACTGGAGCGCTTTAAGTGAAGGACAATCAACTTAGAAGAATTTTAACTTATTTGATAAATGTACAGATTTCTTGTAAAGTTCACCCTCGACTACACAGGGCTGTCTGCCCTGCCGCCCAGTCTGTTTTCTTTCTGTCGCTACACCTGTTGTTCTGAGATAGTTTGTTTCCCCTCATCTCCCTCACCTCTACCCGGTTTCAGTCCCTTTTTAAGAAAAAGGAAAAAAAAAAAAAAACCCCACAAAGTATTGTTACACTTAATATTGTCGTGAAACTGACTTAATTAAAAAGCGAAGCCTTTCGTGTCGCCAGAGTGTGAAACTTTGGACGATTTTCCCCAGAGCAGGTGTCTCCGAAACTCTTTTCTGTCTCACTCTCCGGTTGCCTCTGCGCGCCCTAAATCCTACCTGCGCTCGCACCCCTGTAATCCAGGCGGCGGCGGAGACAGAGGCGGCTTTGTTCACGATCTCCCGCGGCCTGAAACGCCCTGCGAGCAGGGAAGAATGCGGCGCGGAAGGGGTGAGGACCTAGGCTTATTTATCCAGTTTGAGAAATTGAGCGAAGCGGAGCGCTCAGAGACGACTGGCCTTTCTGAACGCAGGGTTGCAGCCTCACGTTCCCTTCCCAAGCCACGGTTCCTTCCAGAGCCGGGAGCTTCTGGGTAGAGCATCCCTAAGCACCATCAGCTGGCTAAGAGGTGGCGGGCTGCTGTTGCCCCCGGGCTGGTGGGGGGGGAGGGAATGGGACTGAGCTTAGAGTTTAGAGGTGGCCGGAGACTGATGGCCAAGTCCAGCTGGAAGAAGCCAGCCTTGGGAGGCCAACCAACCCTCGGAGACGGTGGCGCCCGCTTCCAGGACAGGAGGCTTCCGCGGGGCTTAGCGAACTGCGGTTCCCTGGGAGACTCGGGTGTGGGCGCTGTCTTGATGTGCTAAGTGCCAGGGAACAGGGGCCACCCGGCTGCAGCAGTGGCAACAGAGAGGACCTTGTCCTCTCCTGGCCAGGCGCTGCTTGGTCTACCTGCTCCCAACATCTCGAGGGTGGCCTTTCTGCACCCCCCGACCCTGTCCCCGCGGACGCCGGGAAGCCCAGCGCTGGCCGCGCCCACGCGCCCTGGTCGCCGGCCACCTAGCTCTTGACCAGCAGCAGCCTGCGGGGGCGCAGCGTGCCGGGACCGCCTGGAAGGGCGGGTCCGCCCCGTGGAAGCAGGTTCCTGGGCGCCCCTTGCTAACCGGGTGTGGCCGCCAGCCTTCAAGTTGGGGGTCTGCACGCACAACTCCTGGAAGGGCAAGTTTGAAGCTGGGGAGCCCAGAGGGGGGAGATGAGGAACCCAGAGGCTGAAAAGATTCCGGAGAGCAGGCGGCAAGGCGCGACCGCTGGGGAGCGCCTGCACGCGCTCCCTTCCCTCTCCCAGCGCTTTGCCAGGCTCCTCAAATTCAATCGACAGAATTGATTCTACTGTGGCTAAAACGTCGAGTATTGTTTTCTGTTGATGAAAAACTGCCCCCAAATAAACCGGCATGCGTATTTATGGCGAAATTTTAGCCTGGACCCCAGTGAAGATAGATCTCCCTTTATTTCCCTCTGGTTTGGAATAAAAATGAGGCATGTGCCATAAATGAAAAATAAACAGAAATTCGGGGTCAAAATATGTTGTTCCTTGTGTTACCTGCAAACATAGTGATGCCTTTTACTGTTGGCAATACTAACTGCAGGACAGGCCAATAACAGCTCATTAAAAATAATGTTGCAATAGCAAACACGTCCTTAGATTTTACAGTCAGAACACGATGTTATCAAACGCCAAGAAAACACTTCTTTATTTGTGTGCGGATTCTAGAAAACGGTTCTTGACTGACCCAGTCTTTACAAAGTCGAGAAATAACTGGTTCTCCATAAGCACAGTTTATCCTTTGTCCTGCTTTCTGCGGCCTCCCCTTCCCTGTTGGGGAGCCCCGCTACACGAGCCAGCAGCTCCCTGCGCGAGCAAGGTGCGCGCCCTGGGGGGAAGGGGGTGGCGCCGGCGCAGCCTGGGGACTGGCAGCTGTGTGAGCCTAGAAGCCCGCCCGGGCAGGAAACGTCTGCTTCCCTCCTGTCGGGTCTGGGTCGTGGTATTTCTCCTGGTGCAAGAGAAGGAGTCGAGCCAGGGTGCGGGAGCCTGGAGCACGGAAGCCGCTCGCGCACCAAGCATCCTAGGTTAGACTGCAAGTCTTTCTGAGGCCTCCGGGTCAGGAGAGGCCAAGAAAGCAATTGATCATCTTCTTTCCGCACTCAGAACTCTCCCACCCTGCTGCCTCTGCAAAGATTTCCAGGAGCTGCTGGAACCACTCACCGAAGGAGGCCTGTTGTGGGGCGTGAAGGTGCCTCCGCGAAATTCCTCCTGGACATTCCGTCGGGCAAGCCGGGGCAACCCGTGTCCCCCACCCTAGGACACTGAACTGTCTACTCCTGAGTGTCCGTTCACCCCCTCCGTCAGATTGTGGAATCCAACCTTCTCTCTTCCCACCCTTGCTTCAGATCCTTCCTGATCTGCACCCCAGTTAGTCTTCAAGTTAATGCAAATGACTTCAGGCTCCACGTGAAATCCTTTCTGCATCACCCAAACAGACACACGTGCAAACAACACACAGGATACGCTCACGGTTGACATAAACACCACACACATAATGCACTTTACACCCCCTAACAGCCACCCTATCCACTGGCTCCTAGCACGCCCACCCACATATGTGTTTAGCATTAACGTGATCTCGCTAAGGTCACACCTTGTTTGAGGCCACCCTGGGCAGCTAGCTTTCTCCGATGGCCCCATGCTAAGGCAAGCTGTGGAGAATCCTGGGGTAGAAATGGTCAGGGAGCAAAGTGGCACTCCCGCCTCTGCTGCACGAGCCTTAACATCGTTCGGGCAGGGATGCCTCGCCCTTCCTTCTCAAAAGCCACATGAGACAAACTAGCGGAGTCCGCCACTACCCCACCGCAGACCCTCACACTCCTATGGGCCGGGACTTCACTCGGAGCCGGGGTCCCCAGGGCGCCGTGCTCTGTGGCTCCGAGAGCCTCCGAGCGCCGCCGGGTCCCGGGAGATGGCGGAGCCAGCGCGCGAACTGTTTCTGTTGGCAACACAGATGTATTTCTTTTATTTGGTAGTAAATAGAGCGGGTTTGTGTACATCAAACAACAGTAAAACAGATATGAACTGCCCCCGCCACTGCGTGTTCATTCTGAGCCCGGACGCCCCCTCTGCAGGCTCCAAGCGCGCCGAAGCCGGAGGAGACCACACCGTGAGGACGCCAGAGCGCGCCTCTCCTTGCCTGAGAGGCTGGAGGTAGAGTGGCGGAGCAGGAGCAGGCAAAGAGATCGGTGGGATTTGCTTTCTCTTCTGTGGCTGCACGCTGGGCCGGCCAGAGCCGGGGAGATGGGGGTGGCGGTAGGAGCCATGGGGGGCCCAGAGGAGCCTTCAAGAGCTTTGGTGAGGCCTCGTGTGGCTGGGCCGCCGGGGCTAGGGCCATGAGCTCCTGTTTCCTCCCCTCTGCGCGCGCGGTGCGCCTGGACTCCCCTTGGGAACCCCTATGGGGCCCGAGCATTTGCTGGGTGAGGCCCAGCCCGCCTGGAAGACTCCGTTTTGCCCCACCTCCTCGGGTCTTTCATGTCTGCCGCCCAGTGACCCAATCAGGGGGGCGTCTTCCCTTAGCGCTCCAAACTTGGACTCCGCAAAGCTTCTAGGAAAACACCGCTCTACTTAGCTATGTGCGACGGGGTCAGGGTACAAGAACCATGAGCCTCACTGAAATTCCCGGTTAGGTGCAAAGCGCAGTTTGTCAGACCTAGGGAACAACGCCCGCCCCGGCATGTACACGTGGCCCCGCAGGAGCCATCCACGCGACTCCTCCTCTCGGCTTCCCACCCACTCGGCTGCCCGCCTCCCCGCCTTGCCTGCAGGCCCTCCCTAGCTTTCAGGTGCGAGCGATCCCTTGCGCCTGGAGGTAGGCGTCTGGAAGCCTGCAGGCTTGTGTTTGCAAGCAAGCGCGTCTCGGTATACAGGGCAGATGGTGTTGACCTTTTGACCTGCAAACAGTTGTGGTGGGGATGGGGGGCGGAAGAGAGGAAAGGGCGTCGAAGATAACTAGGCCCGGTGTACTTTTGAGCACTGCCAGGTGCCTCGGACCAGGAACTTGGGTTGAGATTTGGGCTACCTGAACCTGTCTCCTGGCAGTGTCTTCCTGCAGAAGTACCCTGAAGATTTATGGGGAGAGGAGCAGAGGCTGGGGTGGGGAATTGGGTCCCAGACGGCAGCACAATCCTAGTTTTCACTGGGGCCCATTTAAACGCCTAGGATTCCTCCCCATCCCTTCCTCCCCCTGGACCCCGTAGAGCTTTCATTCCAGCGTCGGAGACCAGAGGCAAAGGAGAGCTGGAGGCTGCAGCGTGCCTCCTCAAATAGTTCCCGGGAGTGCGCACTGGTACACTGGCTGCACTCGGTGAGATCCCTTCCTTGACTGCAGGCGATGGGTGTCCAGGGCGAAACTGACCGAAGTCTGGGTCGCCAAAAGGATCCCTTCGGGTTGCGGTGGACGTAGAGGAAAAGGAGCTAGGGCAGAGGTGTACAGCGAGCGAGCGAACCAAACACAAAAGAGAACGCGTTGTGCCCACCACGGAGGCAGGAGAGTCGAGGTGGGGTCACCTGGTGTGCCTCACCCGAGTGCTAATGTCTTAAAGAAATATAAAGAATCCCTTTCTCTCCTGCGCTCCGTCGCCCCCCTTACCCCCCTTGGTGATGGAGTGCACGCATCAGATTTTCATCAAAGTTCTATTAAGTGAAACATAGGTTGCAGGGCACCCTTTGATTGAAACAGTTTAAATTTTAATTGTGTTTTTAATTTGACATATAGTTGCAGAAAGGAATGACACTGCGTCGCCAAGGGGCGGTCGATTTTCTTAATTTCTCCCAGAGGAATTGATGAGTCTATCAGGCCACTAGATTGGAAACCCATTAAAGCTCTCTGGTTAGGCTGTTAATTGGAACTTGATGGATGTGGGAGGGGGGGTGTCAGGACTCGGCTATGCTGATCCAATCTTCATGACTTTCTGTTTTCCAATAAATTACACAATTCATTTTCCAGTCGCAGATTACATAAGTTGTACACCTCTGGGGTTCTCTTTTTCAAATAGGGAGCCCTTTTCCCCAAAAGCCTATTGCGAGATGTCATTTGCACCAAAGAACGAACAGCAGAGGCCCTTGAATGAAAATCGAAACATAATCAACGTTTATACTTAGAAAATTTATTGAGATCATTTTCTCTGGTATTTCCTTATTTTAAAGTTTGGACGCGCCATATATCATAATCCACTCGCGTAAGGGGGGGTGCAGACTGTGTTTAATATTTATCGAAGCTTGATTCCAAGATCAAACTTGTTTATGACTTCATCTGTCATTTCGGAGGGAGCCTTCTTCCACTATTACCCGGCTCAGCCAGCCTATTTCCCAGCTGCCGCGGAGCAGAGAGGATCAATTTTTATTAGGCTCCTCGGCAAGTTTGCTCTGGGCCGCTTTAATATTGAGCAGAGGCATAATCTCGGGATCTAAACTTTAAACGTTCTTTCAGTCTCGGAAAGTTTATCATTCCTTGGTTATGCCTAATTCCTAGAAGAGTGAGAGAGGTCGGTGATCCCAAGATGCCAGACAGGCGACCCTGCAGGGTGTGGGCTATCCAACTTAGTGGAGAAGGGAGGGGCGGATCTCTCCTGAGACTAGGAGGGTGGGTGGGGTGTGGGGGTGGCACTGAATTGACAGATGGCCACACTTGAGGGCAGAAAGACCGGGTGTCTGTGCACGGTGGCTTCTAGAGCTGAGGGTTCCTGGGAGGGAGTTTTGCAGCTACTCTGGGCCCAGAAGAGGGCGTCTGGGCCTCTGCGCTCTCGGTGAAGTCTTAGGGATTCCCAGATGCCAGAAAGGGGTGGCAGGGAAGGTCATGGCTTGGCCCTCCTGTCCCCTGAGGTGTGGCTGTTATCGATGCTCGAGGGGCGGGAGCCCCCACAGGTGACCGGTCTAGGGGAGCCCAGGTGAGCTGCCGTCTATCAGGCTGCAGAGCCTGGAGTCTGCAGGGTCTTCCTCAGGACCTTACTATGCCCATGCTGGGGGAAGGGGACGGCTGGAAGAGAGGAAAGTGTGTGTGTATTGGGCACACTCGTGGGAACTCAGTGAACGTTTGCTGAATGCATGTGTGTGGGTGCGCCAGTGTTTATGCAAGTGCCTGCACGCGCTTTAATGCGTGAGCCTCTGAAGACGTGCGGGGTGTGGGGACGGAGGAAGCCCCTCTGTGTAGATCAGACCCTCAATGCCAGTAGGGGGGCCCGGCAGGCGGAAAACGAGGCCAGAAGGCTCCTTTTGACTTCCCAAAGTGGCCCTGGGGGGAGGAGAAGGGGGGTTCGCAAGGCTTCACCATTTCCTCGGAGTCCTCAAGCCAGGCTCCCCGGGTCTGCTCCCTGGCCTCTCTCACTGCTTCTCCCAGGCCCACCTCAGAGGTCTGGCCTCGGCCTCAGAGGGTCCCTGCCATGACAGAAATCAACTCCTTCCATTCGCCCCCACCGTCCAAAGATGGGGGTCCTTACAGTCTTCCCCGCAGCCATTCCCCAAGCTCAGGGCCGATGCCCACTCTTCTCCTCTGTTCCCTCCCAGGGACTGGTACGACCTGAGCATCAGTCTGGCTTTCTCTGCCCGAGCTAGTCCTCTTCCCCTGAACCTCAGTTTCCCCGCCTGTACTTTGGGGGAAAGACCTGCATCACGTGTTTGCTGTGAGGATTACAGTGAAGAATGATGGGGAGCTCCCAGCTTGTTCCCGGCACCAGATATGTACTAACTCAGAAAGGCTCAATCAGCTCCCGCTTTCCCGGCCACCTGCCTCGGCTTTCTCCCCCAGCGGGTGGCTGCCTCCGCTCCAGGACTTGGCTGGCCAGTTTCCCCGGGGCTGCCTTGGCCCTGGCCCCGGAGACAGCACCCAGTTCAGGGTGCTTGCGAGAGGCCGGGAGGCCGCCACTTAGCGAGAGAGTAGGACGTCTCCTTCCCAGTGTCCCCGCTTTACCTCCCAGTTGCGCGGGAGGGCGCGGGACCCGCTGCTACGTGGCCCGGGAGTCTGCGCCGCGGCGGCGCAGAGGAGGACGCACAAATTGTATTTCAGTGTCGGGTCCTTCCGGGTTAATGAGCTGACACCATGATTAAAGCTGACCATTTGTAATGTGTCTCGACCCCGCCGCCGAGCCCTGAAGAGGTTAATGCGGTGACGGAGGCCGGCACCTGCCCCTCGCCGGCCTCCCGGGCCGCGGCGCACAGCCCCTGCCCCCGCCCCCGCGCCCGGCCCTGCCCCGGCTGCGCTGCCGACTCCTAATCAATTAGCCCATTAACGAGCCCTTCGAGGAGTTAAGTAGGGAGAGTTCTGCCACCGGCAGGGCCGCAGTCGGTAACTCACCGCGGCTAATGATATTATAAGCGCTTTACTCAATAACCCCGGCGCAGAGCGGGCGAGGAAGGAAATGCACCGTCACGGTGCCGCGTCTGGACATTTGCGGGCTGATTCCAGAGTCTCTCCCCACCCTTGGCTGCCCTGAGGGCCACCCTAGAGACAGGGCTCCTGGGATCTCTTGGCCTCCCGGTCCCGAGGCCGCAGCCCGAGGGTTTGGGCCCCTGAGCACCTTGGGTCTTGCCTCTTGTCAGTTTGCATGAAGCTGTGTAGACGACTGTGGCCGCAAACCGTTCTGCCTGCGCAGGGCTGATTCTAGATCAGGGAACAGCTGATCTAGGAACGAAAGGGGTGCGAGCCAGAACTCAGAAGGGGGCCCTGAGAACGAGGGAGGGAACCGCGGTGTACTGAGCTGCCCCGCGTGCCCGGCTCGGTGCTGGGCACTCTGACCTCACAACAAGCTCTCCGAGGTCGTCATTCTTCCCCCAATTTGAGAAACGAGGAAACCGAAGCACGGAAAGTCTAATCAACCTGCCCAAGGTCACCCAGCCGAGATTTGGATTGACTCTGCCCAATGCTAAAATCGTGTCCCTGTCACCATCTCCTTCTCTTCTCAGGAGCCAAAACACTTCTATTTCTGCACCAATTCTGAGACCTCCACTATTTACCAACAAACCGAGATTCACCGATGGCAAAGGAGCGCGGGCTATTCAGCACGGATTTACAGGGCACCTCCGAGGCGCTCCTAGTATTTCTAGGCCTTCGGGTGCTTCTCCATCCCTACCCGAGGTGATGCTCAAAACAGGAGAAGAGAGAAATGCTCATGAGAAGTTCATTTCCCCTATGAGTGCAGAAGGGCTTTGACTGGGACCGAACTTGCCCAAGTTCACAGAGTGTATAAAGGTGGTGCTGGGACTTGGAC
Source organism: Galeopterus variegatus (assembly GCF_000696425.1). Classification (NCBI taxonomy): domain Eukaryota; kingdom Metazoa; phylum Chordata; class Mammalia; order Dermoptera; family Cynocephalidae; genus Galeopterus; species Galeopterus variegatus. Next base: position 183,124 of record NW_007728017.1, on the reverse strand, counting down.
CCGACTTGGGCTTAACTCGAATTCTAGGCCTTCCCTTAGCCCCCCAAGATCATGTAGTTCCGTTGGGCCGGTGACAGGTGTGGGATGTGCAGGCAAGGAAGGGTAGCAAGGGCAGAAGTTGTCTGCTCCTGGGGCTCCAGCCACGCTCAGGAGAAGAGCGTCAGTCCGGGTACACATTGCTCCTAACCCACCCCACCCCCATGCGGGGCGCCGTAGTCCCCGAGCGGCAGCTCTGTCAGCGGGGACTGGAAAGGGTGCAGTGCTGGGGCAGGGTTGGTGGAGCAGCCTGTCGGAGCCCCTCGGAGGCGCGAGGACCCGTCGCCTGCGGAGACGTCGGGTCAGTCCAGCTCGGAGCCGCGCGCTGCCCCTGCTCCTGGAGAGGGCCGGGTCCCAGGGGTCGGAGTCGCTGCACAGCCAGGAACCTGGGCTGGAATCTCCGCTGCTTTCGGCTCCGGCGGCCCCTGGTTAGACGCAGCGGATGCCCTTCGGCTCTCGGCGCGCTCAGGGGTCGCACGGCGCTGAGTGCACTGCGGTGGCTTTTTGAAATTTTCCGGGGCTGCTCGGCGGCGCTGCGATTGGTCGCATTCGGGTAACCTCTATGCAAATGAGGCCGCACCGCCTCTGCGCAGCCCGAGACCGGGAGAGCTGGAGGGTGAGGAAGGGGCATTCGCACCGGGGCTGGGCGGGCACACCCAGAGCCAGACGGGCAGGGACCCCTGCTCAGCCGTCCCGCGCCCGCGTGTCCCTAGCGCGGAAAGGACGCCCGGCCAGCCTCGCCGCCCCCTCCCCCTGGATTCCCTCCCCGCCCCTCCCCCCTGCCTGCCTTCCTGCCTGCACCACCTTCCACCCAGATCGTCTCTAAAGGGAGTTCTTGGCTTCCTCTGGTTTCTTATGAACCCAGGATGGGCAGCAAGGAAGATGCGTGCAAGGGGTGTCCGGCGGCCGGTGGCGTCTCCAGCTTCACCATCCAGTCCATCCTGGGAGGGGGCCCCTCGGAGGCACCGCGGGAGCCCGCCGGCTGGCCGGCCAGGAAGCGCAGCCTGTCTGTGTCCTCGGAGGAGGAGGAGCCGGACGACGGCTGGAAGGCGCCCGCCTGCTTTTGCCCAGACCCGCACGGCTCCAAGGAGCCGGGCCCCAAGCACCACCCCCCAGTCCCTTTTCCCTGCCTGGGTAAGGATCGCAAGTCGCCAGTCTGGCAGAGAGCGAGCGCGAGGGGAGGGAGGCTGCGCACCCAGCCAGGACTCCCCCGCCGGGCCCCCTCCGGCCACAGCTGCGGTCGCCAGGGGTCCGGGCCGAAGGGAGCCGGGCGGGCGCTCGGGAGGAGGTGGGGAACACAGACCCCGCGCTGCTCTGGTGTCTAGGGGAGGGTCGGGTTGGAGGGAGAGTGGACCACAGCGAACCGGGCACCCGGCCGGCAGACACATGGCTCTGTCCTCAAGCCCTTTGCAGATCGGATACTTTTTTTCCGGGACATGAGGTCTGCAAGACGGGTCTGGGCGGTCTGTCTCTATCGCAATCTTCCTGCGTCTTTTCCTCTCTGTCTCTCTCCTTCTCTTCCTCTGTCTCTTTCTCCTCCTCGGAATGATTAGCACTCCACGATGACTGACAACGGTGCATTTCAGAGACGGTTCCTCTTTACAACATCTGACGAAGGGGAGCCCCGCGTTAGTCCTTAGCGCGATTTCCCAACAAACGGCCTCTAAAATGATGCCGCCCTACAAAGCTCGAGGAACTCTTCCAGCTCAGATATTACAAGGCAAAATCACCTTTTAAGGTGATGCTAATATTCCTCCTCCAGGCCTCCTCTCCCTCTTTCCACCTGTCCTTTCATAAAGATGGGAACACAGAGACCCCAGACTCGGAGTAGCTGGGTCCTTCTGTTGTTTTTAAAAGGCCGGGGTGCTGGGCTTTGGGTGCCAGCGAGAGGGCGAAGAAGAGGGGGTTGGTAAGATGGGACCAAGGCTGCAGGCGCCTGCTAACTCCCTAGTCCTGGGAAGAGCTGGGGTCTCCGAGGCCCCCCAGCTCCATGGCCTTCCTGTCTGTTCTCGCTCCTCAGGTACCCCCAAGGGCAGCGGAGGCACGGGGCCGACGGGCTCGGAGCGCACCCCTTTCATCTCTCCTTCGCACCCGGACTTTAAGGAAGAAAAAGAGAGGCTCTTGCCCGTGGGTTCGCCCTCGCCGGGGCCGGAGCGGCCACGGGACAGCGGCGCCGAGCGGCAGGCGGGCGCGGCCAAGAAGAAGACGCGCACGGTCTTCTCGCGCAGCCAGGTGTACCAGCTCGAGTCCACCTTCGACATGAAGCGCTACCTGAGCAGCTCGGAGCGCGCCTGCCTTGCCTCCAGTCTGCAGCTCACCGAGACCCAGGTCAAGACTTGGTTCCAGAACCGCCGCAACAAGTGGAAGCGGCAGCTCTCAGCCGAGCTGGAGGCGGCCAACCTGGCGCACGCGTCGGCGCAGACTCTGGTGGGCATGCCGCTGGTGTTCCGGGACAGCTCGCTGCTGCGGGTGCCAGTGCCGCGCTCCCTCGCCTTCCCCGCGCCGCTCTACTACCCGGGCGGCAACCTCTCGGCCTTACCTCTCTACAACCTCTACAACAAGCTCGACTACTGACCGGCCCGCTGGCCCCGCGCCGCCCGCAGCCGTCCGCAGAGCCGGGCGCGCGATGCACCCTTCACAGGGCTCCGGAGCGAGGCGGCGTGTTTCCAGAAATATGAAGAAATACACCATGTGTATTCATTATCTCTTATTTATGGCCTCTGCCCTACTTTTTGTTTTGATTGTTTCGGGTATTTACCTGCATTCCTCAAGCCAGATCGCCTGCTTTCTACCCAAACCAAACCAATTGGCTTTGAAAGCCATTTCGGAGGGGGATGATCTCGGGTGGTGGTAGGAAAAAAAGTTTGGGCCAGATCGGCTTTGGTTGGTAGGAAAAAAATCAGACAAAACACCAACAAAGCCAGGTACACTCCTTCCCCCATGTGTACACCTCTATCTGTATGTACATGCACACACGCTCAGCCTAGTCAGACCCCGGGGGCTTTGGACTGTTACCTAATCACCTCTTTCCGTTTCCCTCATCCAGAGGACGGGTAGGGGCGAAAAGGGGAAAGAGTTCAAAACTGTAAATATTTTTAAAGAAAAAAATAAAACATTTTAAACATCGTTACTAACTTTGGTGGGACTGATTGCCCAGAACGGTAACTCGCAGCAGGTTTTCTCGCTTCTCCGTGCAAGGGCTTGCAAGCATCTGTGTGTACAAAGGTCTGGCTCGCACGGCGTGGAGGGTGGGGCCTGGGTCAGGGACCTTGGCGCCGTCCTAGCGACACGTGGCTGGACGCGAGCCCTTCCGTCCCCTGTCCCCCTACCCATAATCTTGCCGTGATCTGGGGCGCACCCCGGCTGGAGTCCAGCTCCGGAGCCCCGTGCCGAGAAAGACAAAGGCGGGGAGGCAGGCCTCGCTGCTGAAACGGCCGTTTCCCGGAACGAGCCGGACCAGGGCCCGAGCAGCCCTTTCCCAGCACTGGATTCTTCTCGGGCTTGGCCCCAGCAGGGCACGTTGCGACGTGGCCCACCCTGTGTCGCGTGCCTCTTCTCCGAGGGCGTAGGGCAGCCTGCGGTGCTGCCTGTAACTGGTAAAGCGTCTGCTTTGCTCGCCCAGAGCCTGGCGCGACCGGCTTGTAGCTGTGCACAGTCCCCCAGCGGGTGGCACAGTTGCGCGTCCCGCGCGCGGAGCGAGAACTGGGGACCGAAAGGCCGCACTTCGGCCCAGGAGGGATCCAAGGCTCGAGACCAGGCAAAAGCGCGGGAGGGGAAAGCGCTTCCCCACACTCTTTTGTTATTGTTCTTGGTTTGCACTGTGACTGGCTAAATGGCTGGATCACGGGCTCACATGCGGCCTCTCGCTCTGTATGCGACTGGGACGCGCGGCGGGGGCGCCCACGGTCTTCCGCGCCGCGGCATCTGCTGCCGCGCCCGGGCCGGAAGGGCGGTGCACGTAGACAAGAGCCACGCGAGTGTCGTGCAAATCGTAGACTCCCGGTCCTGGTAGGTAGCAGCCACCTGTTCCCTGTGAAACGTCGGAAAAGGAAGCGTGAGCTAGGGGGAGGCCGGTGGTTCGGCACCACGTGGGGCGAGTTCCTCGGTCCCCCTGCCGCCTACCCCTGGCCCCGCTGAGCCGGTGCAAAGGAGCTGGGATCCGATCTCATGCTCCAGTAGGGAAACATTCGCGGGAGAGGCTTGTCTCTGAGCCGAGAGGTAACGACATTATCTGCATTTTGTGAAAATATTCAGAATATCTGTAAGCGTTTATGTGACTCGCAGTATTCTGTATAAAATGACTGGCCAAAAAGATTCGATATGATATTGTCTATTTTCAAATCATATTTTCCTTCACACGTTAGATTTCATAAAAACCACAATCTATTCCAAGGAGACGTCAGAAGGGTGTCACCCAAGAACACATCTGCTGATACTAGGTTGGTTCAAGTGCGTTTATTTCATTTCAACTGAATTCACATCAGTAAATGTTTACTGGGGCCTAGAACGTGCTGAGAAACTATGCTAAATACTGGGTTGTCAGAGAGAAAACAAAAGTGACGCTGGATCTGTTTTCTTCTGATTTATTGTATATTTCAATGAAGTTCTCTTGCTCCAGATGACCCCCCTTAAATTCTTTTCCTCTAACGTTGCTATTTGAATATTCCATGCAGAAAAAAAAAAAAAAAAAAAACAAATTGCTTCCAAGTAGTTGCTTGTATAGGAATATTCCATCCATATCACTTTTGTCTGCATTTCAATAGATGACGGTTTTTACAGGAGTTGATGGTTTTAACAGTATGGGGCCACTATATCCTTATTAGGCTTACTTCTCTTATAGGAAGTGGTTTCCTCTAGTCACTGCAGGCATTTAATGATGGAGTGATTTTGCCCTTAAGATTTTAGGAAATGACCCTTTTCTAGGTTGTCATAGTATATATTTCACTTTTTATTTATCCAGAAGTTAGCAGTCAAAGATGATCCAACAGTGTATTAGTTTCTAGGAATTTCTCTCTCTTACGGGTAACTAAGTATTAAACACATACACACACAGTCTTGTGGCTTTGCATTTGGACTTAAAATGTTCAAGACTCCTGTTGTGGCCAGATATCCTATCTCAAGACTGTCAATTCATTTGAATAATCAGCAAAAGCATCAGCCTCCTTTCAGGCTCTAAACTAGATTTAAAAGATTGACGTTTCTTAAAACTCAAGTAGAGTCGGGCTGCAACTGCATGCCCACAGGGATCTGAATCATACACACACTGGATAATGAAATACACTTAGATTTTATTAGTGGGTAATTCATGCTTAGAATCTTGAAAAACTAATACAATTAAATAAACAACTGGGAGAGGGAACCAAATAAGTCAACAGACAAAATTACTTAGCTAAAGTTAGAATGGAAGTAAGGCACTGCATTTTAAAAATTTGAATTTGGCCATTAACTTATTGAAAGAGAAGAGATGGAGAACCAAGTGCTAGGACTGCTGAGGAAGGAGGGAAAGAATCCATTAGCAGTAATATCGTCAATGCAGTAGGAAAATGGGTTGTTGTTGCTGTGCGTATTTATTGTGTCAAAAATCATAAAAAGTGCATCCAATTTAGGACGTGTGAATGCATAAAGATCACCAACTCTTTATTAATACACTTTAAAAGCTAAACACTTTAACCCCAACAATTTTCTCTCACTTCATACAAAATCACATAATAAAATAATACTTTTTCTTCACAAAAGGCAGTGAAAAAGGTTACAACATGGGTTAAATTGCAAATTTTCAGTGAGCCTTTGACATTCAAGAGACTCAGTCACTTCATTCTACTGATTAACTATCGCTTTTCTTTCATGGAGGTTAAATCACTGATTACCGGAGCAACCTTCTTGATCCTCGTAGTTCTAGAGGATTCTAGAAACAGAAAAAGGAGCAAACAGCCTGCCATCTGTGGGGAGCGGCAGGGCTGGGTGGAAGGGGAGAGGCTTGTAGCTGTCACCTGAGGACCCTACAGAAACATATATTCGAAAGAAGCTGTTTGAGCTTTAACACATTTCAGAGCATTTGTTTCCCAGTCTGTTTACCCGTCTGGATGGGGAGTTCCTCGTGGGCAAGCACTGGTCTGATTAAACGCATCTTCCGGGATCTGGTACACAATGGGCGCTCAATAAATGTTTGTGGAAAGATGGAATGGAGAGATAAAGCAAATATAAGGGAGTTTCTGTGAGATCCACAGAACTTAGGACAATGGGAAATGTGAGACCCTGGTTCACAGGTGGAAACTCCAGGAAAGTGAGAAAAAAATCTAGGCAAAATATGCAGTTGATTACAGAGCAAATATTTCCTTCTCTCCTCCCATTTTGGGTTAGCTTCACGGGTGTATGCACGTCCAGAGAAAGGGAGAGTAATCTAGCTCTATAAGATTATTTACCAAAACAGGATTCCTGGTCTAAGAGACTAAGATGGGAAGGCACCACCGGCAGAGCTGGAAAGGCTTTCCCGCCCACTATTCAGAGGACCGGCAGGACGTCGGTGCCAGGAAAACTACATCTCCCAGCGTGCCGCACACGGGTGTGAGAGGGCGTCAACGCAGCGTTGCCGCGAGGCTCTTTGGGAGTTGTAGTTTCCACTCTCCCAGCTCGAGTGCGTGTGCCTCCGCGGGAGCGGTAAGACGAGACCACGTGATCGGAACAACCACGGTTTCCCTTTGAGCCGGAACAAGATGACTGGGTTGACCGCCAGGAGACAGCTGAGCGGACCAATCGGCTGCTTAGGATGAGACGTTGACGTTTGAAATGAGCCAATGGAAAGCCTCCACAGGGGGCTTCCTCTCCGCCTCCTTCGCCCAGCCCTCGAGTGCTCTGAGGCAAGGCAAGGCGGCGGCGCGGCGGCGAGCGGCGGAGACGTTACCTTTGAAGGGAGCCCAAGGTAGCGGGACGAGACGACGGGGTGCAGGAGTGGACTCCCCGGGGACTCGCCGGGCCTGCAGCTGGCGGCGCCGTCCCCAGGGGAGCCTGTTTCTCTCCTATCGTTTTTCCTTTATTTTAGGAGCATCCGGGACGACAGGCCCCGGGGAGGGGCCGGGGTGCGGACGCCGCGGCAGGCCTAGCCGGGGGCTGGGGTTGGCGGTGCGGCGGCGGGGGATGGGATGCTATGGCCCTGGC
>NW_007728017.1:149068-175563 GCF_000696425.1 Galeopterus variegatus | reverse complement strand
GGCTGGGGTTGGCGGTGCGGCGGCGGGGGATGGGATGCCATGGCCCCGGCGCCGGGCGGCGGGTCCCGGCGGTGGCGGGCGCAGGCTCCGCGCAAGCGCAGAGATTCCTCACCAACGTCCTCCGGGCTCCCTTCCCTGGAGCCCCCCACTACCGGGCCTTCGGCACTCCCAGACCCCCGACCCCAGCACCCCTGGGGACTCACCGGGTGCTTGTTCTGCAGATGACCGGTTCTAACGAGTTCAAGCTGAACCAGCCACCCGAGGATGGCATCTCCTCGGTGAAGTTCAGCCCCAACACCTCCCAGTTCCTGCTGGTCTCCTCCTGGGACACGTCCGTGCGCCTCTACGATGTGCCGGCCAACTCCATGCGGCTCAAGTACCAGCACACCGGCGCCGTCCTGGACTGTGCGTTCTACGTAGGTGTCCTCAGTTTCCGCTCCTGTTCTCCTACCGTATTATGATATCCCGTGTTAGTAGCGGGCCTGTGCCAGTATGGGATAGAGGCTTCTGTTGGTGGAGTTATTTGCACAGTTCTTTAGCTTTATCCGGAACACCTGTCTTGTGCCAGGTACCATTTTTTGCGTTGGGGACATGCAAACAAACGTTGGAAACTCTTCTCGTTCAAGTTCAGGCATATGGAGTAACCCTGAAATCTTTTTGGACGTAGGATAATTGTATTTAAATTTGCAGCAAGATTAATTTGGTTATCAAGGATGGCTACTTACTATCAGCTAGTATGATGAATGGGATAAAGCAGCCCTCAGTTTGCCAATATAGTAGTTTTTGTGAACACTGGCTTGCTTTTTTGTGCTGTTTTTTTTTTACTTGTTTACAATGAGTAGGTGAGCTCAGTGCGTATCATCCTGAGCATAAACTGAACAGTTGGTTGTGGGAATAGGAATTTTGAAATATTCTGTACGTTTTAAATGGTTTAACATTTTATTTTGTAGGATCCAACACATGCCTGGAGTGGAGGATTAGATCATCAATTGAAAATGCATGATTTGAACACTGATCAAGGTAACATGACCACATTTTTACCAGTTTGTTTCCTTGGCTAAGGAACTAGGATATGAATGTTTATTTAGGAAGAGTAGTTCCTGAATTGATTGCTTAGCTGCATAGATGCATGTTAAAGTGGCTGAATTTAGAATTTTTTAAAAAATTTAAATAACCATTAAGTTAATGATCACAAAACATTATGCATGTATTTTTGCAGTAAAGCCCATTATGATCACCATTCTAAAGTTTACATGGGGCCCACCTGAGGCTCAGGAGAGTGTGGTGCTGAGAACACCAAGGCTCCGGATTCAGATCCCATATAGGGATGGCCAGTTAGCTCACTTGAGAGAGCGTGGTGCTGACAACACCAAGCCAAGGGTTAAGATCCCCTTACCGGTCATCTTTAAAAAAAGTAAAATAAAAATAAAGTTTACATGAAATGATGCTTAATTATTTGTCTTTTACGTTATCCTTAGAAGTGGACTTGATCCCATAGTGGTTTTTAAAAACCCAGCATCGTAAGATAGCCAACCGTGTTTATGTTAATCCTGATTGTATAGTTATTTAGCAGTAGAGTATGTTTCCATTGCATTTATTGAATGAATGTCAAGATGGCACACTTTATTTTAGATAAGTAATTTTTTAGAGGCCCAGATATGAAATGACTTATCCAAACTTTCATGGTGATATTAGGGCCAAGGAGAGATTGGAATGGAACCCAAATGCACAGAGCTCTGTAGTTGAGCATGTTTGTGTGTACATTAGACAAACATGTACTTAAGGAGATGGCAGGGCACAGATATATGACTAGATGGAGAATGAGTTGGACAAGAGAATGGGCACATTTTCTCAAAAACAAACAAACAAACAAACAAAAACAACCACTCAATCAGGAGGATTTTGCGTGAAAGTCACTTTCTCATTTAAATGTTTAGTTTTGTTTGCCAGTATTGTAGCTTACCCTGTATAGAAAGTAAGCTTGCAGGTTTAGGTCCTATTTGTTTGAAGACTTGGGGGCAAAGAACACTGAAAAGCAAACTTAAGGTTTTTTTTTTTTAAAGTTAAAGATTTTTGGCATTATAGACTGTAAATTAGGGAATTATCTGTTTACTCTGAAGGTCAGTGCCAAACTTCATGAGATACTTTCCTTTCTTGTTTAAATGATATATTTTTAAAAAGGCAGCATTTCTGTTTAAAGGTCAAGACCATATATTGTTCATTCTTTTATCCTTGGCAGGTGGCACAAATTCTGGCACATAGTAAACATTTAGTAGATGTTAGTTGAATGAATAACTGAGAATGTGAAGGTTGAAACTGAAAGATGTTGTGTATTGGAAATTTGATCCACTGTGAAAACGAAGTGGAATAATTGTAGGACTTCACCCCCAGCTCTCATAATCCTGTAATCATGTAAATAAGTTTCTTATAAGTATTGGTTTAATGTTCAAGATAAGTGTTGTTGAAATCCAGAAGACCAGAGTTCTTCACTCCTTTGTTCATTCAACAGATATTTCTTGAGCACCTAGCATGTACCAGATCTTATATAGGTAAAGGCACAGGTACAGAAGTAAACAGGGTTTCTGTAAGAAATCTGGAATTAAGTCAGGAAAATAACAGACATGCCACTGTTTTAACGTAGGCTGTAATTCACGGCAGCCTTTGATATGTACCATGCTAGTGAATCAAGTTGCACTGTAAGGTGAACAGAGAGGAAAGGAAAACTTCTTGTAGTCATGGAAAGATTTTTCTTATATGCAGCCATTTCCATAGAGTTGGATAAGGTGGATTCATTACAGTTGAATGAATGTTTCCTTTAATTAATTTGAGGAATCTTTGTTTAGTAGATGTTAGTAAAGCTAAGTGTTGGTTCCCCCCACCCCTTTTTTCTCCTGTAGAAAATCTTGTTGGAACCCATGATGCCCCTATCAGATGTGTCGAATACTGTCCGGAAGTGAATGTGATGGTTACTGGAAGTTGGGATCAGACAGTTAAATTGTGGGATCCCAGAACTCCTTGTAATGCCGGGACCTTCTCTCAGCCTGAAAAGGTAGGCTCTTTATATTCATCACAGGAATTGTGTTTGATGAATATGATGTTGAATTTAGAGGTTGAGTTGACAAAAGAGTCTTTTATAAACCCTACTACATAGAAATGCTTTAATGCAAAGGAAAATTAACTTTGGGATTTTGGTCACCTTTTTTCTGTCCACTTGTACTGGAGAATGCTAGCTTAAATGAACCTGCTTATCTGTATTGTCAGTGCTTTAAATTTCAGGACTGAGGAGCAACTCACTGCCTTTTCAGAGAATTTAGCACAGACTGTTCGATTGTCTTAAATTGGGTTTGACATGCCCAAACGGGAAAATGGATGGAGCATCACTCATTTTCATTTGTGACCCGAGGTTTCATTTGAGTTGACTGTTAAGAGCACAAAATGGGTTATTTCAAGTTTAGTGGGAAAGGTGCCCTGTGTTCCCTGGCTTTTACTGTTTGTGTGTTTATTTTTTTTTAATGCTGAGAGATGTAGTTTGAAGGCTCTTACTCTGAATGAAGCTTTTGCAAACCGAAACTTCGTGTATTTATTCTAACCTTTTGATCTGTCTGATGAAAGTGTAATTGAGAATTTTTGCTGTATCCTCATCAGACTTTATCAGGTGGTAGTTAATTTTAAAGATTGATCGTTCTAGCAGTTTAAAGGTATCCTTCATTTGAGTATATTTCCTCAGTGTAAATATACTATTCAATTCCTGTTAGCTATCATTATATACAGTGGTGCATCCAGAGCCATTATTTTTGTCACATCACAGTTGAATATACTCCTGGCAAGACCTTTGTTCAGAATAAAATAATTGCATTGTTTCTAGTTTTGATTTATGGTTGTATGTAACATGTTAAGAACTGTGATAAATTGCAGACAGAATATCATGTAATGGACAGCCACACTGAATCAAGCTGCTTATTGGTTCAGCAAGGTTCATTATGTCACTTTTTTTAATACTTTCTTTGATAAATGTATATACCTAGTCAGTAGGATGACAGTGGTTTCACTTGATTTATGATCAGTAGGGATAGAGAGCACTATTAGAAGCTTGCATGTCACCTGTATAGTAAAGATTTAAGATAAAATTGTACCATTATAAATTGATCTCTTTCTGGATTCTGTGTCTTTTAAGTTTGGTAGTTCATATGTCTTAGATTAATTTTCATTTTTTCTGCAAATGTTTTGTTTTCTGAATAAACTATGATAAATATTATGCTGTTTGTCATATTTAAATCTGCTTATTAAATCTGTTGCTTTGAATCTTTTTAATTCCTTGTTTTTCCCTTAGTCACATTAGTTGTTGAATTTTAAGGTCAGATTGAAGAGACTGTTGGGGCATAGTGTAGTGAAACCTAACTTGGTCCTTCAGCTGGTGGTTTGTAGTTAACATACTACTGACTTAACCATAAGGTTTAATCACTGAATGTTAAGGAGATGTCTTACCATTTCCTGGGGCCTCTCTGCATTTGTTATAGCTGTTCTTCAGATTTGAAAATATTAGGTCAAATTAAGTTGGAGCTGCTTATATTTGAAAATAATAACCAGAGCACAGTTATGCATCTCAAGTCTAGATTAAAAAAATGACAACATGATTAGGAAAATATTGTTTGTCACCTTTTTTTATGAATTTGCTACCTCTGTTTTGTCTCCAAGTAATATTATATCTGCAAATAAACTATTAAATCTTTGCAGGAAATTCTATGATTTAGGAATTTTTATGGATTTTATTATTGAAGAAAAGGCATTATGAGGGGGAAAATAGACACCTATTTTATTAAGGAATAAAATGCTTTTTAATATTCCTAAAGATGAACTTCTGTCTTGAATGTTTGCTGTGACGTCAGGGCACAAGAATTCTCTTTGTCATATGCCAGACCACTGTCCTTATCTTTTAATTTTGAGTTTGTATGCCATCAAAAGCAACTAAACAGCTAATTAATGATGGGTCCCTTACTCTTCCCGGAAAGGCCTATTTATTCAGTGTAACAGCTGGGAGAAATGGAGATTTTCAGAGTTGCAAAATGAAATCTTTCAAAAGGTGGTCATAGATGATAACTTTGAAAATGATTGTTTTATGAAAAGCAAGAAAAATAAAATTTGAAAATGATTGTCTTTGAAAAAGAAACCTATCAAAAGGTGTCTTGAATTATTTTTTAGCTTTGTTTTTTCATTTTGAGTGTTTTTATAAACACTTTTGCCATCTCTAAATAAAAAGGAGGAGGCTGGGAAAAGTTGTTTGTTTCAGTAATGAAGAGAATTAAGTCTTTAAAAGTGCCTTTACAAAATTAATTAGAATGTACATTATATGATACTTGGTGAAGTATTAAGAATATCGTGTGTTTGCTGTTTTGTGTGAATTGGTTTGAATAACTGCAGTATCTAAAGTTGGTACCTGTGTTTGGGATCCTGATCAGATAACTTTTTAATGGTTTTATGATTAGATAAACTTCATTTTGGGGCAAAATGCCATTTTCAGGCAAGTAGGTGATTTTCAGCAAATTTTGATCTTTCTTTAAAGGTGTATACCCTTTCAGTGTCTGGTGACCGGCTGATTGTGGGAACAGCAGGCCGCAGAGTGTTGGTGTGGGATTTACGGAACATGGGCTACGTGCAGCAGCGCAGGGAGTCCAGCTTGAAATACCAGACTCGCTGCATAAGAGCGTTTCCAAACAAGCAGGTACTGATCTATCTGGAATTTAAAATTAGTACGAACTTACATAATAATGATTTGGCCACTGCCTTTAAAGTTTTTTGTTTTGGGGGGGGGTTTTTTGAGTAGTGATTTAGAATTTGCTGTTAGGTGTATTCTCATTTAATATTTTTGACAGCCTTGTATTAAAAGGTAGTGTGTTAACCCCCATTTTAGAGAAGACCTTGACGTTCAAGGAGGCTAAGTAATCTGCCCAGGAACACCAGTGGTTTGAATAGAGGTCTTCAGATTTCTTACTGATCCTGGTCCAGGATGCTTGAGAGGTATAAGGTAATCAGAGAGAGTTTTGCAGATATTTCAATTTACAAACCAGTGAATTAAAATTTAAATCTGGAAATTTAAGTTTATAGAATTTGCTTTTCTCTTTTTGCTTTTTGTAACCCTAATACTAGAGTTCTTTCCCCCGTGTCACACTAGAACTTTCATTTTTTTTGAAATAAGAACTTCACTGAGGTTAGACAGGCAGTGCCCCTCATATAATGACTAAGTCTTGATGTACAGGGTGGGTCACCTTCCATCATCATCACTAAATGAGGTTAGCCTTTTTATTAGTGAGCACTCTCCTTCCCCCAGTCCTTGAAGTTCTAAGGGGAGCTGGTGGTGTGGTCAGCTGTAGTTGAAATTTTGCAAGAGGAAAAGTCATTAAAAATAGCAGGTACCTTTGGAATCTTGTGGCTGTCCTTTATTGACTGTGGAACTTGAAGCAGTTACGTCAGTCATTCTCTTGGCCCTTTATTTCAAAAGCCAGTACCTCAAATGGTGATCACAGTTCTTTTTTTCAGGAAATTGTAATTTCCACTGAAGATAAGGAATTGCAATTATGTGAAACTTTAGTGATTTAAATATGTGATTAAAACATGCTCTATTTTTATAAAAATAAACTCTGTTTTTATGTTTGTGTCTAAAATTTTCTATAGGACTATCCCCACTTTATAGTGGAAGTTTACAAGTAGGGTTTTACGGATTTTTTTTCCCCCTCCATAAGCAGTTTTCAGGAATAAATCTTGTTTATACCTTGAAGTATTAAAAAAAAAAGTATAAAACAGATTTCACGTTTGGCGTATTATCTCTTACTTTTTTTTGACATAATGTCATTTCAAGGAAAGGTGAGAGAAGGCTTGATATTATAAGCTGCTTTTGAATGTTCCTGAAAGTTGGCTTTGTTTGCAAACCTGTCTTTCTGTAGCTAATGCAAGAGGTGGAATGACTGTGATGGAATACTGATGTTCCAGTTTCCAGTTCATGTGGATTATTGATGCAGCAATGAAGGAAACACAATTCCTGTAGCTGTTAGAGTTGAAAAGGCATAGAACGTAGAAGAATATATTTCAACTGAGGGAACAAATTTGATTCCCTTTCTAAACAGGACAATAAATAAATAATACTAAAACTTTAAAATTCTTGTTTAGGTTTGACCGAAAACCAGACATTTTTTATTGCAATGTGTAAGGCACTGGTACAGTGAAGAAAGCAAGAGATAATAGCCTTATATTTTATAAAACAGGGATTAGTGTTTTTTGTTTTTTTTTTTCCCCTTTTTGTTTTTTTTCGTGTCCGGCAACGGATCGCACCCCTCAGTGTCGCGCCCGTACCGGACCAGGACCGGCAACGGGATGACAACCCTCAGTGTTGCACCCGCACCTCGCTCAGCCAGTGAGCGGGAGCCGGTCTGTATGTGGGATCTGAACCCTGAGTGGGAGCACCGCCGCGCTCACAAGCGGCGCACAGTGCGCCGCCGGGCCGGCCCAGGGATTAGTGTTTTTTGTTTTTTTTTTTCCCCTTTTTGTTTTTTTTCGTGTCCGGCAACGGATCGCACCCCTCAGTGTCGCGCCCGTACCGGACCAGGACCGGCAACGGGATGACAACCCTCAGTGTTGCACCCGCACCTCGCTCAGCCAGTGAGCGGGAACCGGTCTGTATGTGGGATCTGAACCCTCAGTGGGAGCACCGCCGCGCTCACAAGCGGCGCACAGTGCGCCGCCGGGCCGGCCCAGGGATTAGTGTTTTTAACTTTTTAGAATCGTCATAACGATGTTAGCACATCTTAAACACTGTTACAACCTGGCTGTGCTTTCTTTTAAATAACGTTTCTTTTGAAATAATCATCTTTCCTTAGTGTGCGTTAAATTTGGGAATTAGTACCTTATTTTTGGAGGTTGGATTTTACCATTTTTGTCCTCTGGTTCCCTCTTGGCAGGGTTATGTATTAAGCTCTATTGAAGGCCGAGTGGCAGTTGAGTACTTGGACCCAAGCCCTGAGGTACAGAAGAAGAAGTATGCCTTCAAATGTCACAGACTGAAAGAAAATAATATTGAGCAGATTTACCCGGTGAATGCCATTTCCTTTCACAATATCCACAATACATTTGCCACAGGTGAAGTATGGCATGCTAACCTATATCTAATTATTAAGATAAGGTGCTTTTTAAAATTAATTGAATACTATTTATTTATGCTTAGGCAGAATTTTTTGAAAATTTATGCTTGCTTTTTGTGGTGTGTAGGGAAGAAAATCTGGTACAATACTTCTTGGGGAATATGTAACATCTTTTGGCCCTAAGAATGAACTGTTTGTTAAGATAATGGCTATTTCTGTATCTGCTATTAAGAACCATTTTAGCTATTTTGAAATTACTTGCAGGTGGTTCTGATGGATTTGTAAATATTTGGGATCCGTTTAACAAAAAGCGACTGTGCCAGTTCCATCGGTACCCCACCAGCATCGCATCACTTGCCTTCAGTAATGATGGGACTACCCTTGCAATAGCATCATCATATATGTATGAAATGGATGACACAGAACATCCTGAAGATGGTATCTTTATTCGCCAAGTGACAGATGCAGAAACAAAACCCAAGTGAGTATGCTTCACCTGTATTTGAGCCTTTTCTTGCATTCAACCCAGGATTTATTAATTTTTCTAAATTCATGAATAGCATTGTTGATGCCTGCTCGATATTACAGCTGACTGTAGGGTTGGAGTTGATTTTATCTTGTTCTCCCAAGCTTTCAATATCCGTAGGTTGATAGACGTCTGATGGATAAAATTGTGCCTAGTTGTTTTGTAGAGAAGAATGTCAAACTCTCATTCTTCTTGAATAGGCTCTATTATTTGAATCTCTGGAGTTATTACTAACTCATTGCTTCAAAATTAAGTTGAGGAATTCAAGAATAATTTATTTTAGCAAATTCTGTTTAAGATATTTAAGAATTTGAACTGCCAAAAATCTTTCCTCTCCACAGAGGTTGTTTCTTTAATATTTACACAAAGTGAATGACCTTCAGGTCTTATTGGAAACCTAGAATAATATGGCCTTGCCTGGAATAGCGAATCTCCTTAGTTTTCAGATTTTCATAGATGTCTTTGCCTGTTGTAACTGTTGTCTGAAAGGAACCATTTACATTTTTTTGATACCAACAGGGCAAAGCTTTTTACTTAATTACCTTCACCAGGCTTAAAAGAAAACTAAGACTTAGGCACGTATTAAACTGTAAAATTCCTCTCCCAAGTGTCTTTGTCCTGTTCCCTGTTCCTCTCTCCTCAAGCCCTTGAAGAAAGTCCTTGATAAATATTTGTAGAATAACAGTGTTTTCAGGATTCCTGTACTTTTCTGAATTAAAGTGGGTATGGTACTCTCACTAAATTGAGGGCAAAGTATTAAATATTTAATATCATATGTGATTTTACAGGTTTGACTTTAGAAAAGTCTTAGCATGTGAAGCCTGTTGGATAAAGGGCTGTGTTTGCATTTAATCTGTCACTTTTGTATCTCTTGTCCTGGCCAGCCATTTTGATCTCATGCTGTTCTTTTTTTCTTTTGAACTTGTAGGTCACCATGTACTTGACAAGATTTCATTTACTTAAGTGCCATGTTGATGATAATAAAACAATTCGTACTCCCCAATGGTGGATTTATTACTTTTAACAAAGAAACCAGGGAAAAATATTAATTTTAATATTATAAGAACCTGAAAATAATGGAAAAGAGGTTTTTATTGATTTTTTTTTTTTAATAAACATTTTCTTAAGTGCATGAGATGGTTTGATGGTTTGCTGCATTAAAGGTATTTGGGCAAACAAAACTGGAGGGCAGGTGACTACACTTTTGAGAATCAGTTTTGACCTTTATGATTTTTGTTTCCACTGTGGAAATACACGTTTGTAAATAAATATAGATAATAAAAATCCCTTTGCATTCTTTCTGGACCTTAAATGGTAGAGGAAAAGGCTCTTGAGCCATTTGTTTCTTTGCTGGTTATAGTTGCTAATTCTAAAGCTGCTTCAGACTGCCTCATGAGGAGGTTAATCTACAATTAAACAATATTTCCTCTTGGCCGTCCATTATTTTCTGAAGCAGATGGTTCATCATTTCCTGGGCTGTTAAACAAAGCGAGGTTAAGGTTAGACTCTTGGGAATCAGCTAGTTTTCAATCTTATTAGGGTGCAGAAGGAAAACTAATAAGAAAACCTCCTAACATCATTTTGTGACTGTAAACAATTATTTATTAGCAAACAATTGATCCCAGAAGAGCAAATTGTTTGAGTCAGTAATGAACTGAGAAAAGACAGAGCATATCTGTGTATTTGGAAAAATAATTGTAACGTAATTGCAGTACATTTAGACAGGCATCTATTTGGACCTGTTTCTATCTCTAAATGAATTTTTGGAAACATTAATGAGGTTTACATATTTCTCTGACATTTATATAGTTTTCATGTCCATTTCAGTTGTCCAGCCGCTGGTGATTAAGGTTAAGAAGAAAAAAATTATTGTGAGGATGATATTCATTTCAATGTAATGCCTTAAAGCAGAACACGAACTTAGCTTGGCTTATTCTAGGTAGTTTCAAATAGTATTTTTGTTGTCAAACTTACTAGTTTTAGTTTATGTTATTTGAAAATGTATGTCTGAATAGGACTTGGACCTTTACTGAAATTTATTTTATCCATGATGTATTTTTAAAAAATTCTTTTGGTACAGAGAAGGGTGTTGTTTTTATTTTTTAAGTATTTCAGTGAAAACTTAGTTTAAGTCTGAACCTATCTTTTGAAATGTATTTTCTTCATTGCAGGTCCACGTAATCATCTCCTGAAAGTGGTTTCTCTATGGAAAGCTTTGTTTGCTTCCTACAAATACATGCTTAACCCCTAAGGGATGTGTTATAATCATTGTGTATATGTTATTTAGTATGTGGATTTCTCTGTTTTCTGTTTTATGAGAAACACGTCTGTGTACCCTTTAATATTTTGTTTAGGATGAGGAGTCCTTGTGTCCTGTGCAGTAGTCTGAAGAATTTTCCCTCCCTCCCCCAAGCAAGCCTAGTTGCTGTTTATGAGCAGTTTGAGCTCTTTTTGTAACATCTAAATCTGCTATTTCTGTGCTGTCTAATAAATCAGATTCAGAACCTTACATGTTGGATGTTTTTAAATGTTGATAATTAGTGTAATTTACTACTTAGAAAGGCTTCTGTTAAACAAAAAATTCTTCATCAGGGGCATGTTGAAGATGACATTTGTCCTTTAAGTCCACTCTGCCTTGTTTAATTGTGTCTCTGATGTACGTTGGGGATTCAGTTCTGGATAAAGTGATCTGTTGGAGTTCAGCCATTTCCCTCGTGCCCCTCAATGGCTCAGCAGGGCCCTTGAGCCAACTGTGCAGCTTCATTCAGGACGGGCACAGACTGAATGACAGCCTGTGAGCTCCTTTTGGCATGGTGCTCTCCTAGTGGTGCCAGTGCAGTAAAGCTCATGTAGCTCATACGTCCCTGTGCTGATGAAATCATCGTCCACGCACAGAGAGCCAAATGACAGACCCTTCTGTACTTATCCATAACATGCTAAATCAAAGTGAAGCCCTTGAGATGGTAAATAATGTAATAGTCAGGGACTAACTGATGATATCGGTTCTTTAGTGTGATTATGTGCTTTTAAAAGTCTTAACCATTTGGTTGAGGACAGCATAAATTTAAAACATTGTATAACTGAAATAATATAGTATTATTAAAGGTGACCAAATTAAAGCAGTGTTGTGGACCCGTTTTTGAGGTGTTGTGGGACATCCTTTTTTTGTAGTTCCTTCTGGATGTCTCTTCTTGTCTCTTAAAACCAAATGTGTCTCCCTACATACTCCTTAAGCAGCTCTCCTTCACAGTTGCCTTCTTATATGATTATAGCCGTCTTTCCCCCAAATTACCCAGGTGTATTACCTTGGAATTTTTATTGGTTTCCTTTATCCAGATTCAAGTGTCTCTCCTGTTTGTCTTTTCTTCACACTGCTACTATCCCACAGCTGTCTGGGTGAGTGCAGCAACCTCCAGTCTCTGCCCTAAGTCTTCTGTCTTCTAGAGCAGTGACTTTCAAACGTTTTAGCTGTGACCTAAGAAATACATTTTGAGCCATACAGTCCAGAACACAGAGATAAATATAATATGTATAACAGACAAAAGGTTCATGAAACTTGCCCTTCCTGCATGTCATACATCTATTTTTTTTTTTTTGTTATTTTAAAGAAATGCGTTATGGCCCCCTGAACTGATTTTATAGCATTGCCACCTGTAATTTGCAAAAACTGCTCACTACCACACAAAACTTTTCAGGAACTTATTTTTCTTATCATGCCGTACTTGGAGTTCTCTAATCGCTCCCATTGCTCATAGTTGCCCTTCATTAACTTCATAAGAAGATATGCTTCTTCCAAAGCCTTTGGATCATCAGGAAGGGACTGCTGTCAAAGTGCTGTCAGAGAATGAGGGTGGGACTGACTGTCACTGGGAATTCTCATAAGTGGGTGGGATGGGAGTGTGGTGGTGGCAATATTTGGTGTTTCCTAAGGTGTTTTCTATGCACTAACCTCTTCAGTGAAAAAAAGGATTCTGCCGTCAAATAACATGAGCTCCCTTACTTCAGTGGGTACTCGGTGCACGTTGATCTGTTGAGAGGTTGGAGAACTGCAGCAGTAAAAATATCCTTGTAAATTTGCTTAACTCAGTTTTCACCAAATTCCTTTGACCCTGAGTCTACTCTCTGCTCTTGATGCACCCTCCCATCTTCAATTATTTTACCTTTTACCATTCTCCAGAAAACACTGGGGTTCTGCTATGAGAGCCAGGCTACTTGCTTCACTGTATCTTAAACGTTCATGTTGATTATGAAATCTCAGACTGCTCAGGATTTTCTTCTTTCTGAACCACTATTTTTCAGGTTTAATTGGAATCGTTCTGCAGGGTCCTGTTCAAGGTCCCCTTTTCCATGAAGGCCTCCATCCTTGCTGTAGCTCACAAATAAGTGCCCTTTCTCAAAATGTATGGAGCACCTCGTGCTTATATACTTTGGGTAATAGTTACTTATACCACTTGGTGTAACATTTTTGTGTGTGCACATCTTGCTCCCTTACTTAAGACCAGAGACCACCCCTTTGTTTTTACTCTGGCACATGAATGTTGGGCCACTTTGATGTTGCTGAATAATGTAGACAGTCCCTGTTTCAAAATAACTTGAGGGGCTGGCTGATTAGCCCAGTTGGTTAGAACATGGCCGTGTAATCCCAAGGTCAAGGGTTTGGTTACCTATACCAGCCAGCTGCCAAAAAAAAAAATCAAAATAACTTGAAATATAATTTCGGAATATAGACACTGTCCCATGCACTACCCATATGACTTTTGGCTTTGTTCATTCATTAAGTATTTAATAACTATTATAGAAGTGATACGTTCATTGTAGAAAAATACAGATAACAGACATGCAAAAAATGAATTATGCCATCACAAGCCTATGATAGGAGAAAACTTAAAAGTTTTTTTTCCTGGCTTCATTGAGGTATAATTGATAAAAGACATATAGTTAAGGTGTATAATGTGATGTTTTGATATCCATCACCTTACATTGTTACTTTTTATTTTTGTGATGAGAGTACTAAAGATATACTCTTAGCAAATTTTAAGTATACAGTACATTATTATAAAGTATAATCACCATGCTGTACATTAGGTCTCCAGAACTTACTCATCTTATAGGAGATAACTCCTTTTAAGATTTTGGTTTATATCCATCCTTGTGGATTTTCTATGTGTATTTCTCCATAAATAAAAGTTTCATTTGGAATGGTTTGACTCATGGTATAGGCCATGTGGCCTGCATGATGTTTACTTTGGAGATATGTCCTTGGTGTACTTTGAAGTAATGGGTGGCAGGTCACCCCTAAAACCTGGATGCAAGAGATCCTGTGACTGTGACTAAGAGGAGTCTGGCCATGGGGAATTCCATGATGTGGACAGAAAATGACTTCAAATTTGCACCTTCAGGTGTGACATGGGCAGGAGCTCCAAATGGCTGGTTATATTATGTAAATGAGTTCCTTCTCACATGGGCTTTCACTCTATAGGCTGTTTCAGAGTCAGGCTACAGTTGTTTACTTATTTACCTGTGGCTAAGATGCTCCTGAGCAACACTGAGGGCTAGTTAGTATGTACAGTTTTACAAGACTTGGATTTTATTTAAGTATCCTGCTTTATGCACTTAATGTATTATGAAATTTTGCCTGTAATTTATCTTTTGCCTTATTTTCAATGGCTACCTAGTTAGTACTTGATTATTTGAACAACTATTTAGTGCCTGCTCTATGCCAGCCACTGCTAGGTGCTGAGGTTCCAGTGGTAAGTAGAATAAAAAGACTCCTGCTCTCACTGGATTTCTAGTCTTGGAAGGGGGTTTCTCCTTGGGCAGGGGGTGCGGATGATAGACAAGTATGTAAATAATTACAAAGTAGTGTGACAGGTGCTATGATATCATAGTTTGGCTGCATTTTGTTTTTAAGAACTTGGCCAATGTTTGGTCCTCACAGCCACTGCCCTGTTAGCAAAAGGAGGCAGTTTGGTGATTGCTCTTAAGTCTAAGGTCACCCAATTGACTAATGCAGACACTGTGACAACCTGGGCACCAGAGAAAGTGTGGGCTGAAAGCTCCTTTTAGAGAACATTCTGGTTAGAACTTTAGGGAGGAAGGAACCTAGCACCCTGTCGAATCTGTGAGTCCCTCACCCCTGTGGCCCGTCATTCCTCTGGAAGTGAATCTGCTAGTTTATCAGGTCAGGCAGTGTGATGTGACAATGTGAGCCTTGGAGTCCAGCCTTTGAACCTGGCTTTGAATCATGACTTTACTGCTTAATTCATCACATCACTAGCCAAATTAATTTCTGAACCTTAGTTTCCTCATCTGTAAAATGAAAGTAATACCTAGCCCGTGGACTTATGAACAAATATGTAAAATATGATAGTCAATGAATCGCAAATCTCTGTTCTCCTTGGATGAAAAGTATTAAATCCATCACTCTTAGACGTACTTATTAGATGACTTTTAGATTTTTTTTTTCATGAGTTAATGTAGTTAGATATCTATGGGATTCCTGGTTCTTAAATATGCCGGTATGTTTTTTCTTTTAAAAATGTTTATGAACTATTTCAAACATTCAGAAAAACTCAGGGTCACACTCATAAACCAACCCACCATCTAGATTTTAAAATGTTCAATGTTTTGCCATATTTACTTCATCTCTTCTTTTTAAAATCAAACTTTGCACATATTTGAAACCTTGTTTATACCCCTCCCTCATCCCCATTCCCATTTTTCATTAATGGACAGTTTATCTGTTTATGCTTTTTATGCTTATGTAGTATCCGTATACAATACGTGTTTTGAATGTTTAAAAATATGCATAAAGGGTAACTGTGTCCTGGAATGAGCCCACCCACATTCAACTCAAGTGCGGTTAATAAGATGTGGCAGAAGAAGAGAGACAAAGGTACAAACTCGTGTAGGGAAACAGCTGAGCGGCAGCAAGGCTGTGCAGCGAGGTGAGATGAGATGAGATGAGCCACCATTACAGAAGAATGGCGGTTGTCTCTGATGTGGGTCTTTCAAGGGTGAAAACTGCATAAACTACAAGTTTCCCCCAGGAAAATACATGAGTGTGTTAGTAGTACCCAATAGGTCAGGTATATTAAAATATAACATCTGTGTTGTCATCTGGGGAGCAGACAGCTCTAGTTTCCTGGTTTTTCTCTCCTTTGACTTCCCCACCTCAGTCTTTGACATGTCTCCGGGTAGCCTGTCTTTTCACTTGGGAAAGTACTGATTTGAGCTATTAGGACTAGTTACAGCAGTTTCCTTTCAAAATGGCACCTGGCTACGTTGCTCTGGAACTAGTGCTAAGAGAAATGAAAGCTGCTGTGCCTGGTGGCCACAAATACCAATTGGACCTTTGAGTACAAAGGCACTTTCCCCTTGATCAGTGGTGTGTTGTTAACAATGCTTTCATTTTTCTAAGGATACCCACAGTACTTGTCCTGGGGTTGTTGTAGGGCACTGGCTTCTTAGGTGGGAAGCGTTTTGTATCTGGATGGAAAAAAAATCTGAAGGTAAAAACAAGACTTTACTGTGATTTATATAGGGCTATAATTGAGAGCACATGACATGAGTTAGCCCACCCATTTAATATAACTCATGGTTTGGCATCCGGTCTTCAGAATTTATTTTAAACGAAAAGCAATTGGTTTTATCTTGTTGTTTTTCTTTCCTGGCATGTACCACTGGTAGTATGACTTTCCAAATCACCTGACTTGAATAGAGAAATGGAAAAAGAAATGCTTTACTTTACTGAACTTTAATGTAGCAGGGTGTCGGGTATAAGTCACTGAAAGTTCATTTCCAATGGTTTATTTCATTAACTAATTTCCCAAGAAATATTCTTTCACCTCTGACCAAGCTAGCCAACTCTGTGCAGTTAACACAAACCTGAAGAAGCCATACAAATTATACCTACTGGTCTCAGAAGCACCTAAGTTTGCTTTTCCAATGTTGTAACGAAGTACCTTTCATCCCTTTTATAGGACTCTGTTATAGGCTATTGCAGTAATTTAAAACCTGTGTACGTAGACTCCTGACCTTGTTATAACATCACTTTATAATTCTCAAAATACTTGGCTCCTGAAGATTTTCTTAGCACCAGCCATGTATTCTTAAAGAGTACAGACAATTTGTCTTCAGTGTTATATTACCCATATCTCCTTAGCTGCTAAGACCTAACATTCTTATTGAATTGCCTGACAAAAATCCTTCAGTTCATTATTTCATAGCTTAACATGGCATTCAGTTATAAGCATTCTCCACTTAAAGAAATGCATTGATAATGTACGCCTCCATCAAGCTTTGGCTATAGAAGCAGCTCTCTTGCTGGGCTCACTGTTAGTTCATCAGCATTGCTGGTGATATTATGGAGAAGCATAGCTTTCCATATACGACTCTAGCATAAAGATGATCATGGAGATGGAGGACAAGTATATGAACGATTAGCCCCCAACACGGTGCCCGTTGTTGCTGTTGCTTATCAGGTGAGCATCGACCTTCTCAGTTACTAGCAGAAGTCTAGAATGGGCGTTGCTCATTCAGAGTGGCGCTTGGTGGCATGGCTTTCTGCTTGCTGTAATTATAGAATGTGTACTGTTAAAGGATGGCCTTCACTTTGCTTAGCTTTGCAATAACACATAGTACTTGAAAACATCCTGTACTTGTGCTGCCAGTCATTACCCAGGGTTTTGCTTTTCACGCAAATCTGAAACTATTGAAGAGTTAGAGAAATCTCGTTTATTCGAATTTCACTAACAGAATTTGGGATAAATTGACTTTACAGGGGAAACAGCAAATGAGATCAGAGGGGATATATTTAACCAACTCCTAATAGTGAATCTTTACAGATATTAACACATTGTTGATAATAGTAGTAGTATTTGACCTGTACATTGAACAAGGCTTCTAAATGGAAACACTTGACTAGCTATTTGCATTACTGAGGTTTGACACATTTAATGTTTCCAAGAAACACTTTTTGGCAGAAAACAATGAAACAATTTGATTTACCCAAGACCTCCAATCTGGTGATTCAGGATAACCCTGTGGAAGCATGCAGAGACACTAGCCTCTTTGGAAGAATTGAGAAATAATTGGACTACCTCAAAACTTATATTTGAAATTTTAATTGGGTCAAAGCAAAATTTTAATTTGGCCACCAGTCAAAATTGCAGAGAAAGTTTTTTATTCATTATTGACTCTAAAAAAAATTTAACCCTGAGGAGAGAATTATTTCTTCTTTTGGCCAACATTTGTGATTGATTTCAACTTTTTAATCTAAACTGGTTTCTCCCTGATTAGGGTTTCTTAGTAGAGTAGATGAGAGGAAAAAATAAGATTAAGGGAAGTAATCTTTGATACCTATTAATGTAAGCATCTCATTGTGGATCTGGAATTAATGGGACAAATATGCTTGTAAAAGGTTCTGCTTTTTGGCAACTCAGGAAAAGAACCTGGAAAGAGAGGGAAGAGGAGTTGTTGGACAGGGTGACAGCTGTACCAGAGTATGAGCTATAATATTTGTGGGCAGAACTGTCATTACTTTTGTGAAAAGGGGATTGATGTTGTTTTCATTAGCTGTTCAGAAATATAGATAAACATCAGGAGTCAGAAATTGAAGAAATCAGTTCGAAATAAGCCTCCTCTGACCTTGATTAGAACCTGCTGAATAAGGATATCCCAACTCCTTGGACATCCAAGGATTTGAGATCTAAAAAGCTTCTCAACACCTAGCCTTTCATTGAATGCTGAGGGTCTCATAGAAAACATGGAGTCATGGTCATTCTAATGGAATCATCCATCACTGCCAACTACTTGCTGGAAAAAATATCAGGGGTCTTTTTCTAGATCCTCATAACCCTCAGGGATTAAAAGCCTGTGCCAGGCTGAATGTTACAATGGCACATCATTTAAGGTCTTCTCTTGGCCACTGCTTACAGGTAATCATGAAGGTCTGTAATTCAGGGCATATGGTCCCTTTTCTCTTTTTTCCTGTTTTTCTCTAACCCTAACCCTAACTAAACTCTAACCCTAACCCTCACTCTTTCTTTCTCCCCGTCGTCTTCAATCAATAGCCAGACAGTAAAAGGCATTTGTGCAAAAGTTAACTTAGGAACATGTGGCCATTGGCTGGTGGGGTTTTGAAATAGGTGCTTGAGACTCCATTGTGTCATTTGGTCCAAGTGGTGATGGGTGACAATCAGCCTGTTATATGCCCACAAGCCCAAAAGTTGGATCTGAAGTAATTGGGTCTTTTGAAGGCACAGTCACATAGCCTATTTTACTTCCTACACATTCAGTACATTAAAATCCTAAAACCCATGCACTGTGGAGAGATCCTGCCAGGCAATAGCTTAGGAAATGCTCTTGTCCCCACTTCTGGGGCTGGCTCAGGTTTAGCTGAACATGGAGTTTTAGAAGACAGTGTTTGGGGACACCACCAGATGGTAAAAAATACATATCAATAAGGTGTCTATTTGTATGGTGTATGGATTTTCCAAGTCTGGTGATTTTGAAGAGTAGAACATGTTGGGAAAATATTGTGAGCTTGTTTTTGAAGCCAAATTTCTACCCTGAAATAGGACTTCGGGAGAAAATGTGGACTAGTGGTAACAGCTTTGGGCAAATTGTCAGGAGACATGTTGCTTTGGAGATTATATTTGAAGACCTTGAGTTACCTTCTGACCATATTTTAGTCATGGCTCTAATCACATCCTCAGCCATTTGAATTATTAACATCTTTTGAGATTACATTTTTTATTCCTAATTATATGACAAAGATATATACCATGAAATATTTATCATGTAATTATGATTAAAATGTGCAGTCTCCCCAAAGATGTGAATAATCACTTTAAGTATTCTATATTTAATTAAAGGAGTCTGGTGGACTGTGCTGGGTCAACTTGGTTAAGCTGAGAACTGTGTTTCCCAGCATCCCCTTCACTGTATGCTTCCGGGTTAGAGCTGGCCCGAAGGGGAACATATACGGACTGGGAAGGCTGAAGGAAAGCAGTGATCATTACTCTCTGGGGTTTCTTCGCTGTCAGGTACAGTGATGGATGGTTGCAGAGGTGCCCAATGGGTTCCTGCTTGTCCTTATTCTCTCTCTTCTGCCCTGATGCCCAACTGGAGTATAACTAAGGCCCACCTCTGGATGCTTGGCTGCAGACCCACAGGACATCAGCTACACAGAGGCCTTTCCCCAGTCCTTTGCAGTCCTTTTGGTGGCTGGACATGCATGGCCTCTCCCATTAACTGCTTGGTGACTGCTGATCCTCCAGAACCACTTCCGGACCTTCACTGCCCACCCTCCCAGCTCTTCCCAGAGCCGTGTAAGGTCGGATTCTTATAGTAAAGCCCTATTCCATGAACTCCTGGTTTCTCTGCTCCCCTGACTGACACAAGGAGTAACAGATTAAGAGGCAAGCATGAGGTCTTTTTTTCAAAAGGGCTTTCATTCTTTTAAAGCCTTTTGCTTTTAAAGTTGTTATGAAGGGCAAGTGTTTAGAGGTGGATGAAGGTGCTAAAACCTTTCCGGCTTCTGTGGTCTCTAGGACATAATGGGATGTCTTTTTCATATGAAGATGACACTTCTGACCCACCACCATTTTCAAAGGTGGGTTTGTGCTGATCCAGACAGGTGCAGATTTGTGAAACCTAAAACGGAATTAATACTCACCACATGCCTATTTCTGTCCTTCATTCCTTCCTCCCTCTCTCCCTCACTCCCTCTCATAGAATCCTGTATCAGTCCATTTTGTGTTGCTATAACAGAATACCTGAGACTGGGTAATTTATAAAGAACAGAGATTTATTTGGATAAAGATTCTGGGACAGCTGCATCTGGCACGGGCCTCAGGCTGCTTCTACTCATGGCGGAAAGTGGCAGGGAGCCAGGGGGTACAAGCAGATCACATGGCAAGAGGAAGCAAGAGAGAGAGACAAGGTGCCAGGGTCTTTTAAACAACCAGCTCTTGTGGGAACTAATGGAGCGAGAACTCACTCACTACCCCTCCTCCCCCAGGTAGAGCATTAATCCATTCATGAGTGATCCGCCCCCTTGACTCAAACAGCTTCCAGCACTGCCACACTGGGGATCAGATTTCCACATGAGTTCTGGGAGGACAGTACATCCAAACTCCATCAGACCCTTATGCTTTTAGGATCAGTGGTGGGGATTTTTTATTAGGGATCCAGGTTTTAGCTAGACCAGGAATACAGCAGATCCATGCCCTTGACCTCACTCAGTAATGCACTAAGCCTTAATGCACTAAGCTCACCAGCTACCAAAGTACAACCTTTGTGGGTAGCTTTTTGTTTTCCTAATAGATTCATTCATTTGCTCATTCATTTGTTCATTAATTCATTTATCTCCTGAACCTAACATTTCTAAATCAGTTAGCCTTGGACATAGCTAGTCTTGAGTTCAGGAGGGTGAACTCTGTGGTAAACCAATCGGGTTTAAATGCAGGTGCTATAACTCAATTATGGAATTTGGGGTCATTGTTTTACTTCTGTGCCTCGTGTACTCAGTCTTTAAGTGGTGATAATAACTGTCTATTTTATAGGGTCGTTATAAAGATTAGATGAGATAATGGATGTAAAGTGATTAGCGTAGTGTGTGGTATATTATTGGTGCACAATATTAAATGCTGCTATTGCTATTAATCAAAGATGAATCACATATAATTCAAGAAACTTGAAGTCTTCAAGAAAATTATAGTTTACTGGGGTGGGACAGGTATACTTGTATAAGCCAGCAAAATGGCCTGAGGCTGAGAGGAAGGAGACATTACTTAGTGCCATTTAGAAACAAGCCCTCTTTCGCCAACCTTAGGGATGTGAATGAGTAAACACATTAGAACAAGTTCCAAAGTTACCCAAAGGCATTTCCAGTTTCCCTCATATATAATTTCTTTTGTATTGTCATACACTTTTTAATTTCCTTCTTCCCCTTTACATAAGTAGGCATTATTCTCCTAAGCCTAAAGATATTGGAAGTGTAGTGGACAAACATTATATGGATACACACAACATTTAAATACATCGTACAATCATAATGATAATCATTGTTAAAAAGAAAA
Source organism: Galeopterus variegatus (assembly GCF_000696425.1). Classification (NCBI taxonomy): domain Eukaryota; kingdom Metazoa; phylum Chordata; class Mammalia; order Dermoptera; family Cynocephalidae; genus Galeopterus; species Galeopterus variegatus. Next base: position 153,823 of record NW_007728017.1, on the reverse strand, counting down.
AAAAGTCTCCTGAATTCTCACTTTCCCAGCATATCATCTGCCCAGGGGCTCTTTCAGTCCTGGATTGAGTCCCTTCCTTGGAGTGATACCCAAAGCCACAGAACGACGTACATGACCCCTGCTCACCCCCAAGACCTCCCTAGCACATTTAAAAGGACTTGAAATGGATACTTGACTCTAGGGCATTTAACTTCCTGGTTGGACAGTGACCTTGGACTTTTGTTGTTCTTCTCAAGAAAGATGAGCTGTATCAACTGGACTTTACTCCTGAGACACTAGAGGGACTGAACCAATTGGTAGTGGGCTCCACAGCCAGTTGGAGGGTCCTGTAGATTTGGGTCTTGGGGGAGTTATTTGTGGTCCATGTGCAAGCAGGTGACTAAATTAAGGAGAAGGGAGCAGAGGTGTGCATTGAGGAGTGGAGACCATGGGGCCTCCGAGAAATGGAGATCTTGCTCCCACTGAGACTTTTTGTCTAGGGATATGTTTTGCAATGGCACCTCAGCTGTCCTCTATTGCATTTCCTAACTTTGCGTACCTAACTTTGCTGGGGTCTCTGGGATGCAGTTGTATGGGCTCACTTGTAGGCTTTATTTTTGTTCTGCATTGTAGTTAAAAATCAATTGACTATTAATCTTCAGATGTATTCTATTTCATTTAAATATTGGGAACTTTATTTTTGGAGGTACAAACCCTACCCAATTGTCTTGTGTGTTTGTGAGGTGGTCCAGTCCTGTGCCTTTAGTATTTAATGTGTGCTGTAGTCCAAAAAGGACCACTGGACGTGTGCTCTCCATGGTCTCCCCTGGGAGAATTTTGTCAATAACTGGGAAGCAACAAGGTCATAAGAGAACTGCAGTGTGGCTAGTGTAGAACCTCTTCAGGGAAGCTCCATTTTCTGAAGGGCATGGGAGCTGGCTTGGTGAGCAAAGTAGGTCTTGAACTGAAGTTTTACAAGAAAGAAAATTGAAATAGCAGGAAAAACAAAAACAAAACAAAAAAAACCCCCAACCTAGAGGCCATATGACTTACAGAATGGAAAATTCCAAACCAGACAGCCTGTGGCTCAAATCTCAGCTTTGGCAGTGACTAGCTATGTGATCTTGGACAAGCCTTCTAGGTCCTAGGCTCTAATTGCCTCATTTCTGAAGAAACATTGGTTAGGAGGATTAAATAAAAATGTATGTAACATGCCTGCCCAGTGCCTGGTGTATAGTGAGAGTTCAATACATGCTAGTTAGATATACAGGGGTACATCCAACAGTTCATGGAAGAATAGAATTAAAAGATAATTAATACACCTCTGCATATACCTACTGTGCTGTCTAGGGTTAGTAAAATCCCTCTGACCACAGTGAGATACCACCTCACACCCATTAGGATGGTGCGGGGAGCAGGATCAGGAGGGAAATCCTGAGAAACCCGGCTGCTAAGGTGTGTCCTTGGCCCTCACCTGTCCTGACGCCGGCCTAGCTACCCAGGGACTTTGAATATGTCAGGAATCACCCTCAGCAGACTTTCCTGGGAGAGAAAAGCTTGGAGAAAAGACCACCCATTTGGTTTTGTGGCTGTCCTGACAAAAAATCTCGATGGCTCAATGAACCTATGAACCAGGAATGCGCCATTCCAGGAAAGAAAGGGGCTCCGTGGGAAGGAGGCTTGTGTAAACTATGGCTGCTTTTGAAAGATGATTATCCATCCTCACCAGCAAAATGTAAATTTGAACCAGCACTATTCCACCTAAATGTGTACCCTTTGGGTACGTAGTGCCTGTTCACTCCGGAGGAAAATAAGGACTGCAGGCCAGCCATCACAATGAAACAGATCTTATTAGGAATACAGGAGCTTCTAAATGAACCAAATATCCAAGACCCAGCCCCAGTAGAGGCCGGCACGATTCACTGCCAACACAGAGTGGAATGTGACAAAAGGGTTTGAGCACATGCCAGGAAGATTGCACCCTCATAAGCAGCGACCTTGTGGCATTGTAAAAAGGAGGAGATTGGTTTGGCAAGAACTTGTTTATGACATTTTTGCAAGTCTGAAGTTGCTCCCTACAATTTCTAGTGGCCTAGGGGAGGGTTGGCAGGCGTCGTTTTCCATTTCCCCCAACGGTACACAGCCCTTGATTAGCTGTGTTGCCCCACTTTTCTATAGGATCCCTTCCTTCAGTCGTTCATAGTTTTGATTGTTATGTAAAACTTGCTTTTATTTTAATATTGATATCAGCATTTCAACTGCTGTAAAATTACAAACTTTTATATTTCGATAAGGCACCTAGGAGCTGGTTGTCTTTGCTCTTGGCTGCAGGCATGCTTCACATTAGAGCTGCACCTTGCCTCTGGTGAAAAGAAAACCATGCCCCTCCCCTCGTCCTGCTCTCTTCAGCATCTGGGTTGTGTTCCTCAAGAGCCTCAGATCCCAAGTCAGCAGGCATCTACTCTGCGTCACTTCCTTTGTGTTTATATGGCATTTTGTCTGTGTTGCTGCTTAGAGTAAATAAACTATTTACATAAAGGTTTTTAAAAAAAGATAATATGAATCTTTCTGTTAACTTTTTGAAGTACCTTTGTGTGTTTATATATATGTTATAATACATATAAATACATATAATAGTATCATATACAGTATTAACTACTATATATCGTATATATATTCCTTTTGAAGGTGGTCTTTGACCAACAAAGCCAAAAGACAAATGCAAATTCCTATTTATTTTTACTTTTGTTTTTCTTTCAGGCTCTGGGAGTATCATTCTGTGGTGTTGGACTCTTGGGGCACTTCTTAAACCTAATAGTCTCTTCCTAATTGGAAGGATTTTTATTTCAGGCAGTGCACTGTGTAACTCCATCCCCCAGCCCTCGGCCTATTCTCCAGTCTCTCTTAAAACATAAATTGAGTTCTAAACTCTAAACTGTTAATGTGGGAATGGTAGCCCACCTCTGCGTATGCCTACTGTGCTGTCTAGGGTTAGCAAATCCCTTTGACCACAGCGAGATACCATCTCACACCCATTAGGACAGCTATTATCAAAAATCCAGAAAAGAGTAAGTGCTGGTTGAGGATGTGGAGAGATTGGAACCCTTGTGCACTGCTGGTAGGAATATAGAATGGTGCAGTCTCTATGGAAAAGAGTATGGTGTTCCTCAAAAACTTAAACATAGAGGTACCATGTGATCTAGGAATTCCACCTCTGGGTATATAACTAAAAGAATTGAAAGCAGGGACTCAAAGAGATACTTGTACACTCTTGTTCACAGCAGGATTTTTCACAATCGCTGAAAGGTAGAAACAGCCCAAGTGCTCATCAACAGGTGAATGCATAAACAAAATATAGTGTATACATACAATGGAATATTACTCAGCCGTAAAGGGAAGGAAATTCTGTCATATGCTACATCATGGATGAACCTTGAGGACATTATGCTAAGTGAAATAAACCAGATGCAAAGACACAAATACTGTATAATTCCACTTATATGAGGTATTTAGTGTAATCAAATTCATAGAGACAGAAAATAGAATGGTGGCTGCCAGAGGCTAGGAGGAGGGGGGGAATTGGGGAGTTATTGTTTAATGGGGACAGAGTTTCAATTTGGCAAGATGAAAAAGTTCTGGAGATGTATGGTGGTGATGGTTGCACAACTCTGAGGATACTTAATGCCACTGAATGTACGCTTAAAAATGGTTAAAATACTACATTTTATGTTTTGTGTATTTTAACACACACACACACACACACACACACACACACACACACGTCTTAGCATGGTGCCCAGCACACACTGTGAATAAACATTGGTTGTTAAAAAAAAAAAGTCCCTCTGGGGTATCCATTGTTATTTTGGAAGTAGTGCCTTTTTGACTAGGGTTTGTCTGATTTCATATCCACCTGAATTCACGCAGTCATACCCCAGAGCAAGCAAAATACGGCTTCTGGAAATGTAGAGGAGAAAAAAAAAAAAAAGACACTGTCCTTTTTGATTCTTGCTGGGTTTCCACTTGATGTTTTCATGAAGCTGGCAGGAGTGTACCTGCTAACTCCTGGAGCTGGGGTGCTCCAGCTGCTGGTGGGGAGAAAAGTGGGTCCGAATGCCTCTCCCGGTCTCTGACGAAGCTCCCCATCTCAGTGTTGTTACTGTGCGCTCTGTACTATTATTATTTTTTGGTATGTAACTTTACCACTTTTAGCATCAAGTTTATATTCACTTTGTAAAATAAATTGTGTAATTTTCCCTCTTTTTCCACTCTGCTGACCTACAAAAATAACTGATATTTTAAAATTGTGATTAGTAATGTACGTGAGTATTTTTACTCACAACATTTTTGTTTTCCCTCTTCCTCCTGTGCTTTCTGTTGGATTGATAGTTTCTCATATTCGTGTCCTCTTTCTCACCTCACTATTGGCTTGGAAGTTATGGATTGATAGTTACCTTTAAAATTAACCAGACCCATACCTCTCATCATATACTAAAATCAACTCAAAATGGATTAAAGAATTAAATATACACCCTGAAACAATAAAACTTCTTAAAGAAAACATAGGAGAGACACTTCAGGAAATAGGACTGGACACAGACTTCATGAATACGACCCCAAAAGCACGGGCAACCAAAGGAAAAATAAACAAATGGGATTATATCAAACTAAAGAGCTTCTGCACAGCAAAAGAAACAATCTTAAAAGACAACCAACAAAGTGGGAGAAAATATTTGCAAAATATACATCTGACAAAGGATTAATATCCAGAATATA
>NW_007728017.1:138439-148189 GCF_000696425.1 Galeopterus variegatus | reverse complement strand
GGGGGAAGAAGACATAACAACTACAATTCCTTGAAGTTGTTACAACAAGCAAACAGAAAGGACATTGTTGGGTGGGAGGGAGGAGAGGGAGGAGGGAGGGAGGTTTCGGTCATGGGCCACAATAATCAACCACATTGTATATCGACAAAATAAAATTAAAAAAACAAACTGCTTTCAAAAAAAAAATTATTCCTTATAATTAACTACACATTTTTCTATGAAACTCTATGTTATTCAGTATTTCTAGCCTTTTCCCAATGACAATTGTTTTTCATGTGTTATCTACTCACCAAACACTCTCTTCCACTATCTTATAATTGATATTTACAGTTCTAGATTTCTCTAATTTTAAAATATCAGTTGTTTTTATAGTTCAGCAGTTAATTACATGTATTACTGTATATATTTTTAAAAATCTCTGCCCATAGTTGTTTTTTGTCTTTGTGTTAATTCCACTTCTTGCTGAAATATATCCTTTAGTAGTTTTTGTTTTGTTTTGTACTGAGAATATGAGTATCTTTGTATTCCAGATAATGTTTTTATTTTGTCCTCACTCTTGAAGGGTAGGTTAGCTGGATATAAAATTCTAGATTGACAGGTAATTTTCCCTTCAGCTATGTTTTTTAGCATTTATACTTCCTGTTGAGGGTTTGCTGTGGACCTAATTATTGTTCCTTTAGAGGCTGTCTTTTTCCCCCCTGTGTATTAGTTAGGGCTCTGCAGAGAAACAGAATCAATAAGATGTGTATATACAGAGAATGAGACTTATTTTAAGAAATTGGCTCATGTAACATGGAGGCTTGGCAAGTCTAAAACTGGATAGGGAGGATGGCAGGCTGGAGACCTAGGAAAGAGTTGCAGTTTGAAACCAAAGGCAGTCTGCTGGCGAACCAGGAAGAGCCAGTGTTGCAGGTAGAGCCTAAAGGCAGTCTGCTGGCAGATTTTCCTCTTGCTTGGGGGATGTGAGCTCTTTGTTCCATTCAGGTCTTCAACTGATTGGATGAGGCCCACCCACATTATGGAAAGCAATCTGCTTTATTCAAAGTTCACTGATTTAAATGTAAATATCATTCAAAAACACCCTCACAGAATCATCCAGAATAATGTTGACTAAATGTCTGGGCACCGTGGCCCAGCCAAGTTGATACATAAAATTAACCATCACACTCTGGAAGCTATTAAGATTGTCTCTTTATCCTTTATGTTCTGCAGTTTCATTGTCATAATGTCTAGTTGTGGATTTATTTTTATATATCTCTGCTTGGTACTCAAAATGTAGTACAAATCTTCAACTCTTGAAGACTCAGCATTTATATTTCTGAATATTATTTCCTCACAAGTCCCCACATTCTCTTTTTCTGGTATTCCTTCTTGATAAATGCTGGAACCTTATAGTTCTTCCTCCATGTCTCTTAATTGCTCTTTCATATTTTAATTTTGTTTTCTCTTCATACTGTCTTCTGGGTGAGTTCCTCAGAAACTCTTCTAATTTATTATTCTCTCCTTATGGCTAGTCTAGAATTTACGTTACCTAGTAAGTTTTTTTTTCATTTCTAGGATTTCTTTATTTCTCTGGTACAGGGATCAAACCCTGAACCTTGGTGTTACCAACACCATGCTCTAACCAACTGAGGTAAAGGGCCAGCGTGGATTTCTATTTTATTTTATATCTACCTCTTCTTCTTTTATATTTGCCTATTTTTAATACATCACTTCTTTAATTTTTTTAGTGAAGCTATACCTTCATTTATCTCCTTGAATATTTTAAACTTGAAGTCTTTGGTAGATGGAACTATAAAATTAATTTCATTTGGAGTAAATACATATTCACTTTTAATTTTGATAGCTGACTTGTAATTTTGATCTTTAGGCTTATTTTGAGTAGAGGTTTTGGATCTTGGTCCTTTGTTGTTGCTGTTGACTTTTCTCTCTTTACACTCCCCTCGTTCTGTCTAGCAGTCCTCTTAATTAGCAGAAATTAAACTCCCTGCTTCTGGCCCCAGAGATCAGCTATTCAAGTCCACAGAGATGTTTATTTCTTGTTTTCAGTTTGAGTATGTCTTTTTTGTTTGCTCTTATAATTTAGGTGTCACTGCAGTGGTGTTTGGAGCAGAGTTAGCAAAGTGTGAGCTTATGTGTCATCTTGACTTGCTAACTCATGTGATTTAAAAATTTTTGCCCTACTAATGGTGTAAGACAGATGATCTGACTAGAAACAATTAGAAAAATAAAGGTAGCTGTTCAAATATTTACAGTCTCTTGATATTGCCTACACTGGGAAACTTTGGTTGATGAAACGAAATGACCCAAAGGGTCAATGGGTTGTTTTCAAATCTTAGGCCATATGGACCTTCTCTCAGAATTTTCTCTTCCACCACTACCAATATGACCACCAGGTCAGAAGGTGATGTCACTCTTGGCAGCTGGTGGCGGGATGACTTTGTCCAGATCATTTCAAGTTGTGGTGTGAAATGGAGATCGCGCCATCCTGATCTACCTCATTGGAGAGAACAGAGAAAGCACTTTGAAACACATTTTGATGCTATACTATGCTGACTGTATTATTAATACTCCTTGTTAATACTCATTGGAGAAAACATCATTGTGTGGCCTGGAGAAAGCATTTTAGAAGCAAGTGGATCTGTGTTTTGATTCTGGGTCTTTCTTATTAGTTGTGTGATCTTAGTGGGCAAATCAGTTAACCTGATTCATATTCCTGAAAGGACATATGCAGTAGTTGTCACTGCTGTGTCCTTTTTGTTCCATTTGCTTGGGAGAGGAGGTCGACTCCTCTTTTGTTCCCTCTTATCTGGAAACCTCAGCAGTGCTAAGGTCTATCTTGGAGTTAAATGGGCACTTAAAAAGCCCAGGGCACTTCACCCATTATCAACCCCAGATGTGGTTTCTCTTTCCAGAGCTTTATCTATATGAAGTTGTTTTCATCCCTGAGAAAACGAACCAATTGCCTTCCATAATGTTTTGATTTTTTGGGCATAGGGCCCTAGAACTTTATAGTGGTTCCAAGGGACATGTCCAAGGGCCCAGTAAGGCAGAGGAATAGATCAGGCTCTGCTATTTCTCACCCCAACACCCTGGTTTTCCCCGCCCACCATCTCCAAGCGTCTCAAGGGCAGGTATTTGTGATGAGCACACCCACACTGCTGGCACTTTCTCTTCTGACTGTCATTCACATGTGCTGGACCAGGAAGGAGTGTATTTGGACCATCGAACCTCTGAGGGGACACAATTCAGAATGCCATTCTTGCCCTGCTGAGAGGCAACGGATTTACATACATGAATCTGGACTTGGCCACAGGTACCCGAGTTTGGGGAGCTCCACAGCCTTGGCCTGGTCTTAGCTTTCCTATTGCTAAAGTAATGAGGTTGCAGTTGACAATGGCTAAAAGTCCATGGCCAAAGGACCTTGGTTGCTCTGGCTGTACCTGTCCCAGGCAAGGGCCTGGTGCTCATGCAAGGTCAGGATCGGGTGGCTCCTTGTTGGGTCTGAGGGCAGAATCGTCAGGAGGATACTGCAGTCTTTTCCCTGGCTGTGGTTTTTTCTTTAAAGTGACCTCTTGAGAGCCTTCTTCGGCTATCTGCTAAGAATATAGCCAATAACAATTTCTCTCCGAATTTTACTTGCTCTAAAGGAAGGAAACTAAGATGAAGTATCCAGGATCAATGTACTTTCCTCTTCTTGTTCCCTGGGTGAATAAGATTAGTATTGCTGGAAGGTGGGATGTTTATATTAAATTCACCATTTTTATGCTAACGCTTGACAAATATTAAAAGCAAAGGGAAATGAGAGAGGGGATCCCAATCCAAGCCTGGAAGCTTCTGAGTGGCTAGAAAATCATTGCATTAAGCCACAATAAACATCAATCTGCAGGTATGTTATACTTTTATTTTATTAAGAGAACATCGAATGGCTGTAACTGCTTTTGTACTGGAGCAGGGAAGCTGTACCCAAAGTTGAAAATCTTTCATCTGTTATCCCTAGTACATGCTCACAAGTACATCACAGTCTTCAAGAAGTACAATTAAAAAAGGGGTAATTCTTTTTTCAAGTCCTCAGGTTTAATTTTCCTGATTATGGTAGATTATGAGTCATTCTGAGTCTTGGTCTCCAAGAGAGACAGCGCCTTCTCTTCAGTCCCTTTCAACAGTTGTTTATGGCAGTTTCAGCCTCTTTCTGCCTCTCGGAGGCTCTTTATTTTTAAAGCAAGGCAGACAAGGCCTAAAATTATTCCATTAAAGAGGGGCAATTTTTGTAATGGGACTTAGAGTGCTTTGCAGAAGTGCAGGCAAGTTTCTTCAATATCCTGAGCATTATTCGCTCATTTAGTTAAATGATGTTTCTAATTCCCTGGTAATTACGTGTAATGAGGCACTTTTTCTCTTCTTGATGAGACTTTAGCTTAATATGAGATGGCGTATTTTTTTCTTTTTTTTTTTTTCCATAGGGATAATTACCCCTTCCCAGGAAAAGCAGGGTTTGTTGTGCAGAATATAGCAAATTGTTTTATTTCCTGCCATCTTGACTGCCAGTAAATTATAAAATTAAGTTTCAGTGGCGCATTAGCACCATTTTGGAAAAGGCTTGAGACTGTTTTTTTTCTTTTCCTTTCTTTTTCTTTTTAAAATTCATGTACTGCTGTCCTCTGGGACTGTAGAGGCTATTATTCATAGAATAGATGTTTTTCTGCCAATTCCTAGTATTCAGATGTACTGAAGCAGCAACATAGGTTTAATTTTTCTGGATGATATCCAAGGTAGAATGTTCTTATAAGTGTTCAGGTAATTATCATTATAAAGTAAAGTAGTATGTCTCCTCTTTTCTTTGGTCTCCTCTCACTCCTTTGGATGTCAAATTACCTTTTTTTTTTGGTGCAATGCTTCAATTAGATGCAAAGCAACTAAATTTGAATCACACGAAGGTGGTGACACCGACTATTAAAAGGCAAGAAATTCAGAGTTAATATAATCACTCTACTGAACTCTTCCTGTTGTTAAAAAGCAATTTTGAAGAGAGAAAAATATGGGGAGAGCATCCTTAGTTAAGAACAATGTCAAACTGAAATTTGGTTTCCTGAATTCAATTGTTTTTACCAATTTTAAGAATAATGTGTGTGTGTATTTGTGTGTGTACTTCTGCTTTTTTTGCTTTTGTTTGTGCATAAGAAACATTTCTTTGGAAAAAACCTCAGAATGGGATGGAAAGAGGGAAAGAGCCTTGGACCAGGAGCCAGGGGGCTGGAGTTATAGGGGGGACTCCGTTTACTCCTGCCCGGCTGTATGGTTTGAGCGGGTCAACCTCTTTGAGCCTCAGCTGTCTCCTGTGTAAAATGCATGAGTTCCAGCGGATGATCGCCAGTTTTTAGAAACTCGAAAGGTCTTCAAATCTAATAGTGAAAGGATCATGTGTTGGAGTCATTCTAAAGTGGCCTAGATTTGAAATTTGTGCTTGTTTTCTTTATTGTTGTTGTTTTGTTTTTTTGTGGCTCCCACCTGCTCTACCATCTCTTGTAATGATGCTGGGTCCCCTGCGTCCAAGTGCCCCCATCCCCCAGCTTGCCGATGGCCTGATGGTTCCTGTCTGGTGTCTACTAAACTCCTAGTTCTGGAAAGTGGGGAGACACTGCCCAGTGCTGTGTTCATGCAGGACAAGTTTTCAGGTATATGGTTTCCCTTTGGTGGGATTGTGTCTTTGTGGCTTCTAATGGATGTCCTATTTTCCTTTTCTTGAAGGTAACTGAAGGCTCTTTTTTGTTTCTTTACATGTTTTAAATCAACAGCAGTGTACTGAAAACAACATTGTTCTTTTCAGATAAATGGTACTAGTGTGGGCTGATTTTTCCATGTTTTGGGAATGGAGAAATTTACCAAAATGATGAGTCTTTTTCACTTGTGTAATTAGCCTGCAGTAAAAATCTCCCATCTGGAGTTTTTATTTTAAGACACTGCTGTTTGGGGTAACTCTGTTTTAGGGTAGCTGTGTTGGCCACTTCCCTTTTCCCCTTGGAATCACAGAGGGGATTCATGTCTCTTTCTGATGGGTCCCGTGTAGGCATAGCTCCAGGCATGTCCCGTCAGCTCAGCACCCCGCAGGAGGTCCTTGATGGCCACACAACAGTGTCAACTCCAAATTCCAGCATGGACCAGAAGATTCACAAATTCTGTGATCTTGGGCAAATTGCTTAACTTTTCTGAGCCTGTTTTCTCACATCTATAAAATGGGCATCATAATAACACCTCATCAACACCCCCCTCATTGACACATTTTTTAAACTGGTGGTTGAATACTGAGGGGATAAGAAGCCACTGGCCTGTGTGGGACTGGCCGAGTCTCAGGTCTTGTGTTTGCCTGGCCCGGCCTGAGGACCCTAGGAGGGAAGCCAACACCTGGCTGGGCAGACACTGCCTTGAAGGAGCCTCGGGACGTTCGATGGACCCTCCCAGGAGGAGAGGCCAGCAGAGCAGGCTCTAGTCTTGTCTGCTCTTCTTCCTTCCTGAAGGCTCTCTGACAAGTCCCCTGATCGTGTGGAGCCTCAGTTTCTCTACCTGTAAAATGGAACGACTAACACACTGAATTGTTCTGAGTGAGCATCGGATGAAATCAAGAACAAGAGATTTAACTCTGCGGCAGGCTCTACAGATAATTTTCATTGTTATTATTTTGATTTCGGTTGGGTGAATCAACTACCCTAGGCTTTGAAATGGATGTAGGGAGACAGAATCTGTGTTGTAACTCCAGGCTGCAACTCTGGAGTCTGTCTTGAAGGAGAAGGGATTTTTTATTTGTTAAGAATGAAAAATGGGAGAGGGAGCCTGCATGGCACTCAATTCACGCACTGGAACAGTTGGCCACGGTGATGGGGAGGCCCATGTCACATCTGCAAGCCTTGCTTGAATCCCTGCTGGAGTTCCTGTTGGCCGCAGTGACGACTGACCCTCTCCTTGCAGAGACATCTTCGCCAAGGCTCAGGTGACCCATGTGCCTTCCCTCAGGTGGCTGGAGGCAGAGACCGAGGAAGGAGGTAAGAAGGAGAGCGCTGGAAAATTCCTTTTAGCATAGGAATAAACACCAATTTGAATATTTAGTCCTAAGGGTTATAAATAACTGTGAGTTTTCATTGACGTGTAAGCAGTGATACATTTCATACAATAATTAGTTATTTGATTACTTTTGTTTTAGCCTGAAGTAGAGGACAATTGACAAATGTGAATACCTCTGAGACTGATGGGGCACAGTAAACTAACTTTATTTATTACAAAATGCAATTTTATTAATATGAATTGACAGTAATTAATTTGCTAGTGTTGATGTTGTTAATAATTGCATGTAATTTATGAAATATTCATACTAGAGCAGAATAAAATAATGCACAGGTCTTCTGGCTTGCTTGTTAAAAAGTCTGTGAATATACCAACAAAGCCTTTCTATTTCAATGTATTTGTAATACAGCAGTGTGAAATCCCACAAAATAACAAAAAATATTTTGATTACTTATTTTAGCCTTTCTTTACTTGACTTCCAGGCATTTTCAGGGATACTGTGCTTGTACTTCAGGGGACCCTGAAATCAAACAGGAGTAGGTATTTTTTGAGAGCGTCCCTCAAAAGATTAAGTACCATTGCACTGTCTAATTTAATCTTCATAAAAGTTCCAGAAATAGTTATTTTATTCCCATTTTGCAGATTTGGAGACCAAGGCTCAGAGAGGAGAAGTCTTTGTTCCTAGTTGCATGTCAGATGAAGTGTCAGAGGCAAGATTCAACTCCACATCCTCTGGCTCCTAAATCCATCACCCAGAGAGTAAAATCTAATTTTGCTTTTATTCTATTTTTTTTTTTTTGTATGAAAATATGGACTGTTTCCCCTCCTAATTCGGTTTGGCCCTCTTGTTCCTAGAAAAGGATAGTAATTAGAGAGAATCACAATTGAATTCAGCTGATGGGATCAGCGGTGCGGGGCCCCTGCTGGAGCCTGCGGTCCGGCTCTGCCAAGGCGCTTCAGTCTGCCCTCTTGCTTCAGAGGACCCCTCCCCACTCTGTGGGCTGCAGGCCAGGGGCTAGAAGGTGGCTGTATTCAGGGGCAGGAGAGGCAGCTGTAGGTAGGAACATGCTCTAAAGGCCCGCAGAAGTCCCGGATCAGTTCATAACTCTCAGGGCCACCATCATGGGCATGTGACCTATTCCTGTGCCAAGAAGTGCCCTGTGTTTGGTTCAGTCCTCTACTGTCACCATCTGGAAATTCTTAACTTCCCAACAAAGGATGCTGCATTTTCCTTTTGCACTGGCCCTGCTAATTACGTAGCTGGTTCTGCACTCTGGAACTCTGAGATGAGTTACTTTGCTTCTCTGAGCCTCAGCTCTTCGTGTGTGAATGGAAATGAGATGTTTACTCTGCCAGGTTCTGGAGGGGGTTAAATCAGAGCATGCCTACAAATGCCTTGTAGATTCTGAAGCCTGAGGCCATGCCAGGGGTGTGCATGAGATTGTCTCCTAGAACCTACATCTTCTAGTTCTCACAGGAGTGAGCAAGAGCTAGAGCTCCTCCTAGGAGGGCACTGGGGAGATTGATGCCAGCTCAAGGCTCTTGGTCAACTCCCCACAGACCTGTGTCCCAGGTCAGAGGCATTGAACAAACCCCGAAGTCCATGATATTCCAGGGTGATTAGTGTACCCCTCATTGTTGGCTGGGGCCTCAGGCCAGCCCTAGAGCCAGAACGACATGGGAAGGTTAAGGGTTCAAGAAAGCACCACCTTTACCCATGTGTTTTCACCCCTCAGGCATGTGCCCTACTCATTTTGAGAAGAAAAAAGAGGAAAGCTTTCTGCACAGTTTCTGACAAATGTTTTTCCAGCTGTGGGACCTTGGACGCATTTCTGTCTCTGAACTCGGTTTTCTCTTTTGTGAAGTGACGTGATAACTGCACCTTCCTCCCTGGGCTGTCGAGGGTGTTAGACAGGAGTGCAGGTGGGGCTCTGCTCACAGCGCGTGGCCTGCGGGAAGCACTCAGTAAGAGTTTTGTCATCTTCCTGTGATTATTTTTGATTAATGCAATTTGTGCTGCTCACAGAACTCTGTTATCTTTGACAGTGTAGAGGAAGGGTTCAGGGTGGGGTGAGCGGACGGTGGCATTGGCCTTCACGCTAGGCCTGCTCCACCCCTCTCCCTCACCCACCTGCCCCGTTTCTCTCCTTGCTGATCCTCCCTAAGTAGGCTGGGGAGACCCGTGATCTCTACTGCCTCCAACCCACAGCACCTGGGGAGAGGTTTCAGGCGTGAGCTGGCTACCATGTTGCAGGCTCCTTCTCTAGGACCTTGTTTTCTCCTCCTCAGACCCCAACCTAATGATCTCCTCGCACTGGGGTTGTGCTTCAGGTGTCTGTCCTCAGAGTCCACGTGAGGGTGAGCTCCTTATGGAGAGACAGCGCTTTGTCACACCCTTCTCCCGTGCCTGGATCAGCGCGGGGCCTGCCTGCAGTCCATTCCCAGTGAGCATCTGTTGAATAAACAGGATAACTAAGCTTGAAAGAAAACGGCCTTCCAAATATAAACAGCACTTCTTTTTTTCCTTCCTTCCTTTCTTCCACCATTTTAACTATTTTTAAATGTACAATTTGGTGCATTAAGTACATTCCCAATGTTGTGAAACCATCACCACCATCCATTTGCAAAACTTCTAATCATCCCAAACAGAAACTCTGTACCTGTTAAGAAATAACTCCACATTCTCCCCTCCCC
>NW_007728017.1:137727-138071 GCF_000696425.1 Galeopterus variegatus | reverse complement strand
TAATCATCCCAAACAGAAACTCTGTACCTGTTAAGAAATAACTCCACATTCTCCCCTCCCCCAGATAACCTCTATTTTACTTTCTATCTTTATAAATTTGCCTATTCTAGGCACCTCACATAGGTGGAATCATATTTGTCCTTCTCTATGTGGCTTTTTTCACTTAGCATGTTTTCAAGGTTCATCCATGTTGTAGCATGTATCAGAATTTCATTCCTTTTTAAGCCTTCTAGGGAAAATACAGGAAAATGGTCCGGGCCCTCAGATGTTCAGAATCTTGCCATGCATTTGATGTAAATATGCACGTGCGCCCAGGTGTTCCTTGGTTATTGTCTAATGTAATT
>NW_007728017.1:127741-137436 GCF_000696425.1 Galeopterus variegatus | reverse complement strand
GTCTAATGTAATTGCATATGAGCACCCAGGTGTCCTGGGTTATGGACTTAAGTATAAAGGACGAGTGGCTCTGATCCACGGGGCCTCCCACCCCTGGGACTCCCTCGGGGGGCCATGGGGAGACCACTACTGCTGCTGGAGGCTGTTGCTGCAGGCTGCTGCTAGGGTTCCCGGGACCCTCCGAGAGGCCACCACTGCTGCCACTGCTGCGGACTGAGCTCGTGTCGTCTGCCAATGGCTCCTGGGATCTTTCCCAATTACCTAGCATAGACCTGTGTGTGAGGGGTCTGGTGACCCAGTCTGTACAATGGGTTTGAAGGATCTGACCCCTAGCCCGGTCAATACTAATGAAAACTTAGTATAACTAAAATAATGAAATGTTTTGGCTTTATGAATAGCCTTAACCATACAATTGGCACAGTCCCCTAGCAATACAAGCCTGGACGATATTCCCTTGTATGGATTTTGTTTAACCATTTTGTTTATGTATTCATTCATCGAGGGACACGTGGGTTTCTATCTTTTAGCTATCATGACTAGTGCTGCTGTGAACACTGGTGCACAAGTTTGTTTCATCCCTGCTTTCAGTGCTTTTGGATATAGGAGGGCACTTCACAAAGTTCGTGGGAGGATTTGTATTAGCTTTTAATTCTGTTTTCCCATGAACTGTATGAAGTGCCCTCGTGTACGTAGGAGGGTAATTGCTGGGTCGTATGGCAGTTTAAGGAACTGCCAAGCTGTTTTTCACTTTCCATTCCCACTGGCAGTGTCTGAAGATTCCAATTTCCCCACATCCTCACTGTCATGTGTTATTTTAGACAGCACTTTTAATCCCTAGCCAAAAATCTCCAGGCCGGCCCGTGGCTCACTTGGTAGAGTGAGGTGCTGATAACACCAAGGCCACGGGTTCGGATCCTATATAGGGATGGCCGGTTTGCTCACTGGCTGAGCGTGGTGCAGACAACACCAAGCCAAGGGTTAAGATCCTCTTACCAGTCATCTTTAAAAAAAAAAAAAAAAAAAAAAAACTCCTCCTTCCCAGGTACCTTTACTTACAGCAGACTTTTATTCTAGCTGGGAAGAGCAGGTGCAGGAAAGGAGAGGGCCTGACAGCCATGGTCGTTTGCGTTTGCTCAGAGATGCCAAGGATGGCCCTGTGGCTCTTTAGTAATCATCTGGGATAATCTCTGGTTGAAGCTGCTGAGTGCCCGAGCTCCTCTCTGCTTTTGCAGTGACAAGAGCGACAGGGAAATGGAGGATGTCATTTGGGTAAAGGTGGTAGCTATCTTCCGATGCCATTCCTGGTTAATTTTAACTACATGATGTGTAGTGTAAGTTTGTCTCTGTATGACCCGCTGCAACAAGTAATGAACCATTATTCTTTGGACAGAAGTTGGGGGTGAGTAGCTGGGGCTCTAACCGTGGGCAGGATGAATGTGCCAGGTGCTGTCTATGCTAAGGAGCCAGTCGTTTTAGATTTGTCATACTCTAATCATCTTGATCATCCGTGAGCCTCACGATGACACTGAACTGAGCCACCTGACACTCTCCGCCCTTCAGATGGGGCCCTGGTGGGTACTGAGTGGGGGCTCTGTGTGGAAATGGTGTCCTGGGATTCCAGAAGACACAAATGCTCCCCAGCTTGCCGGGCCTTCTTTCTGCAGCAGGGCACCTCAACAGAGGCGAGCCATCCCAGAGGGAGGATGAGGGTTCCTGGTTCTTTGAGGTGAGAAAGTCTCTGGATCTGCTAGAGATCCCAACCTGTTCTGCAGTAACCAAGGCACAGGGACAGGGGTCACCTTCAACAGTGGAACCGGCCGCCTGCCCTTGGTGGAAGCTGAGCCTATGGGAGCCACAACATGGCAGGGCAGGACAGGACAGCCTCAGGTTGCTGGTGAATGGGCCTGCGGCATGCTCGCCTGCTGCGCAGGATCAACATGCAGGGATGGGAGAACAGGCCCTTAAGTGAAGGTAGAGATTGAGAGAATGTGTCAATGACCAGGATTTCCTGAACACTCCCCCATGCTCAGTGTCTTGGGAGGTGTGGTGCACGTAGAACCACCCTCCTGCCTTCTGGGCTCTGTCCTGGACTTGAGCAGTGAGTGGCTGTGTATTGAGAGCTTACTGTGTGCCAAGCACTGTGCTTTGCTCTTGACAGACCTCTCACCGTCCACCCTGTGCTGGGATTATCAGCTCCACCTCATAGCATGACTTGAACATGGGTTGTGGTGATGGTACTTCCCAGTTGAGTGGCCTTGGGCATGTAAGCCTCAGTTTCTTCATCTGAGAAGTGGGGATAGTGGTCTTCACAGGGAGAATAAATGTGAAAGTACTCTCTGTAAGGGGGGAAGACATGTTTTACATGTTAGTTACATGGGGTACAAAATCACTGTATCACAAGGTTATGTTGACAGAAGGCTTGGGGGGCCTCCTAAGTTGGTCCCTCAGGGGCTCGGTGGTGGAAACAGGAGCTTCTGGGAGCAGGAGTGAGCAAGTACTCTACAAAGCCATATAACAATACCCTAAACCTTAGTGGCTTCAAACAAAGAAACATTATTTCAGTTTCTCTAGGTTAAGACTCCAGAAGTGGCTTAGCTGGATGGTTCTGGCTCAGGGCCTCTCATGAGCCTGCAGTGGAGCCGTCGCTGGGGCCCAGGTCATCTTGAGCCTTGACTGGGGCTGGAGGATTCACTTCCAGGGGTGCTCACTCGCATGCCTGGCAAGTTATGCTGGCTGTTGGCAAGAGGACTCAGTTTCTCCCCATGTGGACCTCTTTACAATGCTGCTTGCATGTCCTCACAACATGGCAGCTGGCTTTTCTGAGAGTGAGTGACCCAAGAGAACAGCATGAAAGCAGTGACTTCTGTGACCTAGCCTGAGAGGTCCCACTCCACCATTTCCACAATGTACTACTGGTTACAGGGCAGCCCTATTTAATATGGAGGGGATCACACAAGGGTGTAAATACTGGGAGGCAAGGATCATTAGGGGCCATTTTGAAGACTGGTAACTACACCTGGCCTCAGTGTCCTCACCTGTAAGCAGCAATTGCCTGCCCAGCTGCCTCACTGTGAGACTAGGAGATCCTGTGTGGGTAGAGCAGGGAGTGCTGCAGTGGGTAGGAGCTCAGGATACAGTAGGTGAAGTGGCTAATTTTATGTGTCAACTTGACTGGGCTAAGTGATGCCCAGGTAGCTGGTAAAAACTGTTACTGGGTATGTGTGACAGTGTCTCTAGAAGACAGCAGCATTTCAATTATTAGACTGAGTAAGGAAGATCTGTCCTCATCACTGTGGGCCGGCATCATCCAAGACATTGAGGGATGGAGTAGAACAAACAGGTGGAGGATGGGTGAATTCACTCTCTCTGTTAGAGCTGGGACCTCTTCTCCTGCCCTTGGACATCAGAGCTTCAGGGTCTCGGGCCTTCAGACCCTGAGATTTACACCAGCAGGTTCCTCGCCTCTAGTTCTCAGGCCTCTGGCTTTAGACTGAGACTTACCCCTTTGGCTTCCCTGGTTCTCAGGCCTTTGGCCTCAGGCTGAATTAGACAACTGGCATTCCTGGTTCTCCAGCTTGCAGGTAGTACATCGTGGGGACTTCTCAGCCTCCATAATCACATGAGCCAATGCCCACACTAACTCCCCTCTTGTGTATCTGTATGTATCATATTGGTTCTGTTCCTCTGGAGAACCATAATGCAACAGGATAAGACAGGATGAGTTGTCTGAATTGAGATGCACTGTAAATGTAAAATAACTTCAGATTCCTAAGACATAATATGAAAAATAATGTAAATGATCTCATCAACATGTTGGAATGACATTTTGTACAGTGTGTTAAAGAGATTTTTTATTAAAATGAATTTCACCTGTTTCTTTTCCTTTGCATTCTGTTTCTATTGGGCAGCTCTAACCTAGATCATGAGCTTGGGATGTGTTCTCAACCATGTCTCCCCAGAGCTTCCAAAGGGCTCAGAGCACAGTAGGCACTCAATACGTATCTGAATGACTGCTCAGAACACAGTAGGTGTCCAAGGAATGTTGAATAGGCAACCTGAGGGAGAGGGAACACCATACCTTGTTTTTTTATTTCCGGCATCTGGCTGGTGCGGGGATCTGAACCCTTGGCCTTGGTGTTACAAGGTGCATTCTAACCAACTGAGCTAACTGGCCAGCCCCTAACACTGTGATCTTTGGAGTCAGACAAACCTGGATTCAAATCCTGGCTCAACTCCCAGTTGTGTGGGTCTCTAACCTCCATAAGCCAGAGATTTCACATCTGCAGAATGGGTTTGCTAGTCGCTGCTCAGCTTACTCCATGCAATTCAGACAAAGATGCAAATGAGGTGCAGCCCAATGGGTTTGCTAGTCGCTGCTCAGCTTACTCCATGCAATTCAGACAAAGATGCAAATGAGGTGCAGCCCTGTGCTGAGAGGAGGGCTCCTTGTGCCAGCTCTTAGTGCAGGCACATGTGGCTTTAGGCTAAAAGCAGCTCAGGCTGGGTGGTGGCACGCAGCTGAGAAGTGGCCACTCATGTGCATACATGCACTTACACGCAGGCAGGCTGCAAGCTAGCCACATGCTGGCTGTTGGCAGAAGCCCCTTTGGATTTTCTGATATTCCTGTTCTGTTTCTGTGTCCCGCTGTGGCCAGTCATGATCCCTGAGGGAAGCAGAGACTACCTACTGGGGGGTGGGAGCACAGCAGCCTGCACAGCACTGTCCTGTCCCCTGAGCCCATTATGGGTGACAGCTTGGAGGAGGCCTCTCCTGACAGTCGAGATGGGTCACAGGGCAGGGGCACAGGGGCATGTCAGAGGGGCAGCCCTCCCCTGCAGGAGAATCCCTCTTCCTCCCAACCCCCTACTAAGCACCAGCTCTGAGCTCCACACCCCCATGTTTGTTCCCAAAGGGACCAGAGACAAAAGGGAGATGCATTTTCTGTTATCAAGACACAAAATCCTTACACTTAATTAAAACGTGCCATGGCAACCAGTGAGGTGCGTGTAGCTGGGCACGTGGTGGCCATCACTACAGAGGGCAATGTCCACGTGCCATCGCTTTGTTCTTGGCTCTGGGGAGGTGGCCGTGCTGTGCCTTTTGTGAGCGTGGCCTGTGTCTGCAGTGCGGGGTGGAAGTGCAGGGCCTTAGGGAGGCTGCCGCCTGATGCCTTTTTTGGGCCAGTGCGCTTGCCAGGGTGGGGAGCTGGGCAATCCCAGAGCAGACTCGGCCCATCCTACATCAGCTGAAGGCCATGCTGGGGACACATGTGATAAGACACCATCCCTGCTCTCCAGATGCTGCTGGGGAAGGCAGACACACAGCTAGATTGCTATAAAATGGCGGTGTAAGGACTTTGGCAGGGTCTGGGAAGCAACGTACTATGGAACCTAGGCAAGGGGGTAGAATCAAAGAAGGCTTCCTAGAGGAGGGGTCTTCTGAATAGTTGAGTATTAGGAAAAGGGGGAAGAGTGAGAGTGAGGTTGGAGGTGAGGACAGAAGGGATG
Source organism: Galeopterus variegatus (assembly GCF_000696425.1). Classification (NCBI taxonomy): domain Eukaryota; kingdom Metazoa; phylum Chordata; class Mammalia; order Dermoptera; family Cynocephalidae; genus Galeopterus; species Galeopterus variegatus. The sequence continues at coordinate 131,928 of NW_007728017.1, read as the reverse complement.
TTTCTGGTAGGAGGAGCAGCACAAGCCGAGGCATGGAGGGGAGAAAGTATATGACGTGCAGGGCTGTGCACAGGTCCGAGCTCCCGGACTGCTACACAGGGAAGCAGCAGGGGCAGGATCTTGGAGTGCCATGTGTGCCAGGCTGAGAGGCATGGATGTTATGTGGTATGAGCAATAGGGAGCCATAGAAGGTTGCTAAATGGATCAGAGTCAGATCAGAGGCTCCTGAGCAGGCTGGCTGTCAGCTTGCACTTAGGAAATTCACATGGTTCCTCTGTCCTTCTGTGAGGCTCTGCCTGTGCTGGGGCCACAAGAGGGTCCTGAGGGAGAGGGTGGGGTGACCCCAGAGAACACCTACTCCCACCATGGAGGGACACTGCAAAGTGCAAGCCCACTGGATGGCAAGTCAGCAGAGCTCTAGGAAGGAGGCAACTCAGCATGGAGGGGCCAGAGACAGTCTTGGAGTTGGGTATCATTACAGCTGTGTGACCTTGGAAAAGTCACTTAATCCCTCTTATACTTGGGTTTTTCATTTTTAACATGAGCATGAAATTGAAATTACTTGCATTAGTGGTCTGTTTCATCCACTGAGCACAAGCAGAAGCCATCAAATATTGACGGAATGAGTGAAAAAGGGTGGTGTTGACCCGCAGCACCGGGCACTTGCCAGGCCCAGCGGCCCGAGCTGTTGTCAGGAGATGCCAGGCCAGTGGTGACAGCACTGACTGCAGCAAAAGACTCATTAGACTTGGATTTAAGAGCCAGGAGTGTGAGGTCACTACAGTGCCCTTAACACCCTAAATTAAAGTCATATTATGGCTTCTTACGTGTTCCAGATGCTCCTTGGTTGCCTTTGAGCTGCTGTATGGAGAATGGGAGGCTCTTGGGTTGTGTATCTCATGGCTCCTTGTTTAGACTGGGCAGGAAGGGCACAGCGGGGCGTGGCAATCACAGGGCCAAGGCGGAGAGCCCAGAAACCTCACTGGGGGTACTTCTTGGTCCAGATATAAAATATATCTCAGTACAAGGGCTTTTGCTTGGGTGGAGTGAATTTCTAGGGTCTTTTGAAAGCTATCAAAATAGAGTCTCTAGAGCCCCTTGGATGGTGATTTTTTAAGTCATTTATTTAGCATGAGACTCCCTCCCCCACCCCAGACAATTTTACCCTCTGTCTCCTCTAGGCCAGCCTCAAAAGGAAGAACTGATTTTCTTTAAACAAATATGGATTTCTGCAGATGATTCAAAGGGTGTAAGGATGCTGGTGACTTCTCAGTCCCCTTGTAAGGGTTAGGACTTTGGAACAGAATTAAAACACCAAAGGCAAGAAGCCTGGAAGGGAGAGATAATTCCTGCTGTTTCCTCCCCGGCACCTGCAGTGCCCGTGGCAATCTGCCCCACGGGGAGCCCACACCACTGAGAGGGAAATGGTCCAATTCAGGACTGGCTAGAAATTGGGCTCATATACCAGCCATTAGGGAACTTTACTCAATAAGAAAATGAGAACTTTTGTAGTTGCTAAAGAGAGCATCATTCTTAATTTGACCTCTTCTTGGCCGTGAGAGATGGGCACTTTATCTGAAACTCAAGTGTCCAGAGTAAGAAGAAGGAAACTGCTGTGGTGAGGGAGGGAGGCAGCCATGTTCTGTGTCCCTGTGGCCACAAGTCTACACTGTGTAGACCTGGTCTGCCGGCTCTGGAGCAAGTGCAAAGGATAGGGCAGAGTCACCAGTGACTGCATGGAGGCCCTGATGGACAGTGATGCTATGTCCTTTGTAAGACTGGATTAGTCCATTTCTGTTGCTTATAACAAAATATCTGCAACTGAATGATTTATAAGAAAATGAAATTTATTGCTTACCATTTTATAGACTGGAAAGTCCAAAGTCCAGGGAACACTTATGGTGAGGGTCTTTGTTTTAGTCTGTCTTGTGTTGCTATAACAGAAATACATGAAACTGGGTACTTTATAAAGAACAGAGGTTTATTTGGCTTACGATTCTGGGACAGCTGCATCTGGCATGGGCCTCAGGCTGCTTCTACTCATGGCAGAAAGTGGCAGGCAGCCGGCGGGTACAAGCAGATCACATGGTGAGAGGAAGCAAGAGCCAGAGAGAAGGTGCAAGGGTCTTTTTAAGCAACGAGCTCTCACAGGAACTAATAGAGCGAGAGCTCATTTATTAATCTCCCCTCCCCCAGGGAGAGCATTAATCTATTCATGAGGGATCCACCCCCATGACTCAATCAGTTTCCAACACTGCCACATTGGAGATCAAATTTCCACATGAGTTTTGGAGGGGACAACACATCCAAACTCCATCAGTCTTCTTTGACAGTGGCTTTACAGCAATGCAGGGGTCTAACATCACAGAAAATGGCAGAGCAGAGAGAAAAACTCCCATGTGCTCCCTTTATAAAGCCCTTAGAACCATGTCCCTGACCACCATTATTAATTCATTCACTACAACATGGTCCTACAATCTAATCACCTCTTCAAGGCCCCACCTTTCAATTACCATAATAGGATTTCCCATCCTCTTTACACTGTTACAGGGGAGACTAAGTTTTGGGGAGACATCAATCCATAGTGAAGATCTACAATGTCAGGATAACTTGAGACTTAAAAGCAGAAATGAAAACCATTTTCAGAACAGAGGCGTCCCATCCTCTTTACACTGTTACAGGGGAGACTAAGTTTTGGGGAGACATCAATCCATAGTGGAGATCTACAATGTCAGGATAACTTGAGACTTAAAAGCAGAAATGAAAACCATTTTCAGAACAGAGGCAGGAAATCTATATTGGCATTTGGTACTACATTTGAATTGTTTAATGATCTGGATGAAATCTGACTTATTTTTTTGGTCAGGTTGGTTCTGCAAGGTTTATACGTGGGTAGAGTCCTGTTAGACAAATAGACTAGAAGGAAGTGGGGTTAGGTTCAGAAGTGGGGTCTGGGAGATTTCAGTTCTGGAACTTGCACCTCCCTGAGTTGTTTGACCTTGAACTATGTACTGCACCTTTCTGAACTTTGTTTTCTTGAAATATGAAACAGGGACTAATGATCAAAATTGTTTTTAGGTCCAGGTTTTGTGAGTCTGTGACAGTTTCCACGGCCCTACATTCTCACCAAGGCACAGATCGCCTTCTAGGAAATGATCTGATGATCTCCCCCCTCTCGGCAGCCGAGGAGCAGCTACCATTTAACTAAGGGCTGACAGTGTCCATCCGAGTGTCTGCCGAGTGCTGTGGTGTGGTAGAGAGCTGGCCCCAGCAGAGTTTGGTATGTGACAATTATGAAGGTGGAAAATGTACTTTAAGACACTGTGTACATTGGCTCAAACTGCCAAGTGGTTAAGTACTTGCAGCAAAGGACCTTCACAATCAAGGTTTGAAAGACCTGGTTTTGCAATAGTCTGGGAGACAGCCCAAGTCTAGAAGGGAAGGAGGGATTTGAGGGGGCCAGAATGGAGCTAGTGGTGATATGGGGTTCCTTAAAAGAAGGATTGGAAGAAAAGCACAGGAGACTGTTATGCATGGTGCTGCCAATCCTGAGATTTTGTGACAGAGGAGGAAATCCACTTTATTTATAATTCCTTCCAAAAAGAGCTTGGAAGAACATTCATAACAAGAGTAAATTTCTTACTTCTAAAACGATACTCTTCTAATCAAGTGGAGATAGTCACCATCAGAACTGACTGCAGTGAGGGCGGCTCTTTGCCTAGAACCCAGGCCCACTCCCTTATAATTAAATAAGACAACACTTTTAGAAGCCTTAGTCTATGTGGTAGGTGTGTACAGTAGCTCATTGGTGACTTTCACTGGAATTTCTTGATTGCAGAAGATGTCGATTACCTTTTTATATGTTTATTGGCATTTGAATTTCCCCTTTGTAAAATGTCTATTCAGGCTTTTAGCCCTTTAAAAAATATTGAATTGTCTGAGTTTATTATACTGATTTCTGAGACTTCCTTATATATTCTGGATATAAGCCCTTTAACGTGTTATAAATATCTTCTGCTCTGTGGCTTCCCTTTTCTCTTTCTTACTAGTGTTTTGATAAACAGAAGGTTTTTTTAGTTAACTGTAATCAATTTTATGTCTTTTCCTTTATGGTTAATATTTTGTCTTGTTTTATAATCCTTCCTCACAAAGATAGTCTTCCATATTATTTTGCTTTTTTTTTTTTT
>NW_007728017.1:124073-127458 GCF_000696425.1 Galeopterus variegatus | reverse complement strand
ATGTTTATTGGCATTTGAATTTCCCCTTTGTAAAATGTCTATTCAGGCTTTTAGCCCTTTAAAAAATATTGAATTGTCTGAGTTTATTATACTGATTTCTGAGACTTCCTTATATATTCTGGATATAAGCCCTTTAACGTGTTATAAATATCTTCTGCTCTGTGGCTTCCCTTTTCTCTTTCTTACTAGTGTTTTGATAAACAGAAGGTTTTTTTAGTTAACTGTAATCAATTTTATGTCTTTTCCTTTATGGTTAATATTTTGTCTTGTTTTATAATCCTTCCTCACAAAGATAGTCTTCCATATTATTTTGCTTTTTTTTTTTTTACATTTAGATCAGTATTCTTCCTGAAGTTGGCTTTTGAGTATGGTGTGAGGTAGAGATCTAATTTACTTGTTTTATAATCCTTCCTCACAAAGATAGTCTTCCATATTATTTTGCTTTTTTTTTTTTTTTACATTTAGATCAGTATTCTTCCTGAAGTTGGCTTTTGAGTATGGTGTGAGGTAGAGATCTAATTTAATTTTTTTTTTTTCTTCCTTTTTTGTCTTTTTTCGTGACCGGCAACGGATCGCAACCCTCACTGTCGCGCCCGTACCGGACCGGACCGGCAACGGGATCGCAACCCTCGGTGTTGCGCCCGCACCTCGCTCAGCCAGTGAGTGGCCGGTCTGTATGTGGGATCCCTCGGCGGGAGCGCCGCCGCGCTCCCAAGCAGCGCACTGTAGCAGTGCGCCACTGGGCCAGCCCCTAATTTAATTTTTTCATATGGATACTAAATTGTCCCAACTCTATTCATTATCCTCTCCCATTGCTTCACAGTGCTACCTTTACAATAAGTCAAGTGTCCACATAGGCATGGATTTGTTTCTTGATTCTATATTCTGTTCTGTTGTTCTATTTGTCTCTCCTTGAGCCAGTACCATTCTGTGTTAACAGTTACATAATAGTTTTATTTTCTGATCTTAATATCTGGCAGGACAAGTCCTTCCACCTCTTGCTGTCCCCATATAAAATTTAGAATCACCTTTCAGTTTATAAAAAATATCTGTTGGGATTTTGCTGTGGGATAGCCTTGAATATATAAATCATTTTAGGGGAGAATTGATAGCTTTGCAATATTGGGCTGTTGTCTTTAATTTCTTTCATAGTTATGTAGCTTTCTCCATGGAGGTCTTGAGTATCTTTTGCTACTCTATGTACCTATGTATTTACAGGTACTTGCTATTTTTGATGCTATTGAAAATTGTATCATTTAAAAAACTTATTTTCTGTTTGTTTTGTATATAGAAATACAATTATTTTTATATATTGATTTTTTAACAAAATATAGTAACCTTACCAAACTCCCTTATTTATCTAAGGATTCTTTTAGATTTTTTAATGTGAACAAAAATATTGTTCACAAGTAATGACAGCTTTGTGTCTTCATTTCCAATCCTTATACTATTTATTTATTTGCCTTATTGCACTGGCCAGGCCTTCTAGTGAAATGTTAAATAGAAATAGTGATAGTGGGCATCATTGTCTTGTTTGCGGTCTTAAAAAGATAATTCTCATCATTTCACCATTAGATATAATGTTTGGTGAGGATGTATATTCTTTATCAGTTTAAGGGAGTTTCCTTCTATTTCTCATTTATTACAACTTTTTTTTTTATCATGAAGGGATGCTGAACTTTTTCAAATGCTTTTTATGTATCTATAAAAAAATTACTTAATTTTTCTTCTTTAGTCTGTGAATGTGGTAAAACACATGGAATGATTTTCTAATGTTAAACCAACCTTGCATTCTTGGTATAAATTCAACTTGATCATAACGTGGTATCCTTTTCATATATTGCTGGATTTGGAGTGTTAATATTTTGTTTAGGATTTTTATATCTGCATGCCTGAGAGAGATTGGGAGGCCATTTTCCTTCATCATATTGTATTTATAAGCATTTCATGTTAATGCTATGCTAGCCTAATGAGTTGGGGAGTATAACAGCTGTGTTGAGTTGTATAAGTCTGGCCAGGACACTGCTGTTTCTGCTAGATACCACCACTGCTTCCTCTGCATTTGGAGACTTTTTCTTGTATTTCCTCATTTGTTCCAGGTTCAAAATCCTGAGTGGAGGTGTCTGATTGGCTGAGCAGGCTGTCCTGGTGTTGTGCGGGGGGGAGGGAGGCTCTGGTTTTCTTGTCTTTTGTGGTAGGAGGAGATATACTGCTTTCCAACAAGACTGGGGACAGGGTGGGCTGTATGCTGGACAGTTCGTTCCCTACCCCATATCAAGAAAGACACATGTCTGTGACAATAACCTTGTAGGGTAATTCTTATGCTCATTAAACACTGAATTGGGCCAAAGGAAGGAATGAAAGCAAATGTATATACAGATGTTTGGGTATTCACATTATTCTTAATTTAAGACAACCTAAAATCCTTGGTGGTGAGTGGAGTTGGGTATTCTAAAGGGCTCTTGCTTGCCTGCAGGATTTACTCTGTTTCTACTTAACATCACCCTCTCTAATCATCACCCTTCAAATACGTTAAAGCTTTGGTGAGTTGTGAGGACTCAAGGAGGTGATAAGTATCCAGCACATAGTACATGCTTGATAAATCCTCGTTTTGTATCTAAAACTTGCTTGATGAATTCCACATACAAGGGTTCTTCAAAATGCTAAAGAGGAAAGCATGGCTGCTTGCTTCCTGCCTTTGCAGGTTGGCTGAGCAGTGGAGCCATAACAGAACATGTCATCCCTCTCCTGCCCTTGGTCACTGGGCTTAGGATGCCCAGGAGAACTGAGTCTTTTTTGAGGCTCAGATTCTAAAGTAGCTCCTAAGTTAAATTTGCATATAATGATATCCTACCAGACTCACATTTTACCACTAATTATTTTATAGATTCCAAACATGTGTGTCTTTAACTTTCTCCTTTCCAAAAAACTGAGAGGGCCTCAAGTTTCTACTGCTCTTCCCGGGTGGGCAGGTTATGATTTTGGATGCTTTGGGGGATCTCTTGTGTTCCCATCATGGCTGCCTTGTGTACATCCATCTGCACATCTGTGCATGATGTTCCAGGGCATGCTCAAGGTTGGATTCAGGCTTTTTGCCTTTCCTACCCTCCACCCCCCACCATGTTGATTCCTAGGGATTTGGTGTTCTTTTAGGTCTCGACAGAACAATGTTTTCAGAAAATAATGAATCCTAGATTCTATATTTAGTATGTAACCGAGAGCTTCAAGTCCTAAGTCTTTTTTTTTTTGTCTTTTTTTGTCTTTTTTCCGTGTCCGGCAACGGATCGCAACCCTCAGTGTCGCCCCCGTACCGGACTGGGGACCGGCAACGGGATCGCAACCCTCGGTGCTGCTCCCGCGCCTCGCTCAGCCAGTGAGCGGGAAC
>NW_007728017.1:79601-123089 GCF_000696425.1 Galeopterus variegatus | reverse complement strand
CCCCGCCCCCGGGGGGGGGAGCGCCGCCGCACTTCCCAAGCGGCGCACTATCCAGTGCGCCACTGGGCCGGCCCTCAAGTCCTAAGTCTTTTAAGAGAACTGCATTATTTTTATTTTTCTCCAGATTTCTCTTCCACTTGCCCAGGATACTCTGCCTCTCTGAGCTTCTCATGAAGCCCTGGAGATCTCTGTGGTTTGTCTCCATTGAAGAATTGAAAATCACAGCACCCCCTAGTTACATGGAGGTGTCAATGGTCCACTGTTTTAATCATTCATTAAGTGATGACTCTTGCCCCATCCTCAATGTTCAGGGGGCCTCACAGGGTGTCCTGTTTTAGAGAAATTCCAGTATATTTCAATTCTTAGATTTTTGTCAGTTAATGTTGATAGAAGCCATCTTAAAACAAAGGAAAACACCTGCTTTAAGGAGTTTTTGTTTATTTGTGAAGACTAAGTTTTCTGAGTATTTACCAAGTTCTCTTGGGAGGCTGCTTGTTCCTGTGGTTATGAAGATAGTACAGTGCCTAGCACACGGGAGGCAGGCAATCCATGATTGCTGAGTGAACACTATCTTTTAAAGATCTTTTGTCACTCTTATTTACAAACACCACATATTCTTTGTAGAAAGTTCAAATACTATACAAATGTCTGAAGTAAAAAGGGCAAATGTCTCCTTGTGCCTGCTTTAGTCCCATTCCCCAAGGGTTGCCATTGTAAATGGTTGGTGTGTATTATTCTAGACTTTAAGGATGTAAATATAAGCTTCATGCACATCTACATGTGAACACACACAGACACACACAATGCATATACTGAGATTTTTTTTCTCTCTGAAAATGGGATCATTCTATCAGTAATGTTTTCCAGTTCACTTTTTTCAACCCCCCAATATATCATGGATCTCTTTCCATTTCAGTTAATATGCATCGACCTAGTTCTTTAATGGCTATATAATAATCTATTTAGTCAGTCTCATTGTTTTGACATAGCAAATGCTACTGCAGCCAGCTCCTTGTGCAGCTGCCCTGCACAGCTGTGTGAGTATCTCTGGTGCATAGATCCCTGGGATGAGATAGGACCTTTTAATTAAAGCCCCCAGCACAGGCCCCAAGCCTTAGAGGGCTGCTCTATAAATATTGGTTGATGACAATGCTATGTTGTCATATTAATTAGAACAGGAAAAGGCCCATTAGGGCAACAAATGCACATTCACAGGGCAAACTAGTTCTAAGTAAAGAAGATGTAACACTTAATATTCTCATCTGTGAAAAGACAAACCACATTAAATGTAATAAGAAGCAAGTTGCCTGTGTACTAGCATGTAAAATATTCCCCAAGGAGTGTTAGCTTGACAGAATGCATAAAGATACTGCCTTAAAGATAAAACAGAGGGAATATTTACCCAGCATAGTTACCGAGAAAATATACAATTTGATCTGGATAGAGGCTTTTACAGTATAAATTATTGTGGCCTCTACTTCAATCACAAACAGCCTTCAAGTTGGGCAATTGGCTTATAAAAAAAGAGAAGAGAACAATTTCCAATTGTCTGGAATGAGCTTCAAAAACAGGCAACTCAGTTCTGATAGAACAATTTAAACTGCCCGTCTCCTTATCTGATGTGGACATCATTTTTCAGAGGGGGCAACCAGCTCAAATTAAATAGTTTTGCTGCAGACAGCCTGTCTTTTTTTTTTTTTTTTTTCTTCTTTCCTTCGCTGTGCAGGGTGCTGCAGGCCTCTGCTAATTTAGGAAGATTGGTCTGGGCAATGGTAAAGTGAGATGAATAGAAACAACTTTAACAGAGAAAAAAATGAGTGATATTAAAAAAAATAAAAAGAATAATAGTCAGAGGCTGATTTGACAGAGAAACTATATGCCGGCCTGGTTGATTGTCTCATAAACCCTTTTGAAACCCTGGGCTTTATTTGCAAATGATCTTCACTGTGGACCAAGAGTTCAACAGGAAACATAATGAGCAAAATCTGTGAGTTGGCTTGAACCAAATAGGGCTATCGTGCTGTTGTAAGAGGAGAGAGCGAGCATCTCCGAGACCATTTTGATCAAATTGCCACGGTTCAGGCAGGGGCTGGCTGTCTCATTGTCTCAGGCGCGTCGCAGGCCTCCTGCACTTGCTGTCCCCCTTCAGCCATTTTAACTTGGGCCCCGCGAGCTGCAGCTGTGGGGACAGGAGGGGCCTTTTCCTCCCGCCCTGGCTGAGGTTGAGCTGACAGAATGCTGGGGCGTGCAAAGAGCTGGGTCTGCATTTAGAAAACTTGAGGAAATTCAAGGTTTCTTTTCTTTCCTTCCTTCCTTCTTTCCCTCTTTCTTTCTTTCTTTCCTTCCTTTCTTTTTTTCAAAGTCTGCCTAAAACTGTCTTTCCTCTCAGTGTACAACTGTATCCATGTGTGACTTTTAAAACCTTTTTATTTTGAAATAATTTTAAATTTGTGGAAAAGAACTCCCATGAACTAGTTGCCTAGATTCACCAGTTAGCACCATTTTGCCACATTTGCTTTATTTCTTCCATTTCTCTTTTACTTGTAAGTACTTCGGTGTATATCACCAGAAAACAAGGCATTCTCTTACACACCATAGTAAGGCTCTCAGCATTGGGAAATGAAACACTGATGCATGCATGCTGTTATCTAACCCACAGTCCATTCAAATTACTGCAATTTCCCAGTAATGTCCTTTATAGCAAGTGCCCACCCTCTCTGCCCACCCTCCCTTGGGTCCAGGATCCAATCAAGGACCGTACATTGCATGTATTATCTTTTTAATCTCCTTTAATCTGGAATGGTTCTTTAGCCTTATTTTGCCCTTAATGACCTTCATGTTTTTTGAATCCAGGCCAGTTTTGTTTTGTAGAACATTCCTCAGTTTGGTGCATCTGATGTTTCTTCATGATTAGGTTGAGGTGATGTGCTTCTGGCAGGAAACCACAGATGTTGTTCTCAGTGCATCATATCAGGAGGTACGTGATGCTGATTTGGATTAACATTGAGTAAGTAAAGCAGCGTCTGCTACTGTTAAGTTACTATTTTATCCTTTGTAATTAATAAATAATCTGAATCTTGTAAATATTCTGTTCCCCATTAAACTTTCACCCAATAGTTTTAGCGTCTGTTGGTGATTTTCACATATATGATTTTTATAATGGCCAGGACACAACAGCCAGATTCCTGGAGATGCAGGTGTTGCACGAAAGAGTGTGTCTCTGATCAGGCACAGTGCATCCAGCTAGACCAGAAAGATGCTTATCTGAAGTGACTCAGAATTTACCCTACTTTTCCTTGCCTTATGCTGTGACATTCTTCTCCCATTGGGCCCATGTCGTTCTGGGATGAAACCAAGGTTACAAGTCATACTCTCATTTAGTCATTCAACAAATATTTACTGAGAGTCTGCTGAAAGCCAGGCACTGTTTGAGGGGATACAAAAAAAGAAAGAAGGCCTGGTCCTTGCTCAGAGGCTGGTGGGAGGACAGACATGGGGACAGGGCTGTGGGTTAAAGAGCAGCCCATTGAAAAGGTGGAAACAACTTCACAGAGGAAGTGACTTGTTTTAAAATTTTTTATTTTTAAATAATTAGAGATTCATAGAAATATCAAAGGTAATACAGGGTGATCCCACATACCACTCACCTAGTCTATCCCAATGGTTGCATCTTACATAATTATATTACAATGTCAAAAGCAAGAAATTGGCATTAGTACAGTGTCCATGGATAGCTCTGTGCTATTTTATTACATGTGTAGACTTATGTTTCCACCACCACAATTAAGATACAGATCTATTTCATCACTACAGATATCTCCTCCTTTATAGTCACACCCATTCCCCCACCCCCTCCTTCCATCTCTAACCTCTGGCAATCACCGATCTCTTTAATTATGTTTCAAGAATGCTCTATAAATGGAATTATGCTTCATGTGACCTTTTGAGATGGGCTTTTTTCACTCAACATAATGCCCTTGATAGGCTGGCCAGTTAGCTCAGATGGTTAGAGTGTGGTGTTATACCACCAAGATCTAGGGTTTCTCCTTTATAGTCACACCCATTCCCCCACCCCCTCCTTCCATCTCTAACCTCTGGCAATCACTGATCTCTTTAATTATGTTTCAAGAATGCTCTATAAATGGAATTATGCTTCATGTGACCTTTTGAAATGGGCTTTTTTCACTCAACATAATGCCCTTGATAGGCTGGCCAGTTAGCTCAGATGGTTAGAGTGTGGTGTTATACCACCAAGATCGAGGGTTCGGATCCCTGTACTGGCCAACCACCAACACAAGAAAACAAACCAAAAAATGCCCTTGAGATCCATCCAAGTTATTGCACAAATCAATAGTGCATTCCTCCTTTTTTTTTTTTTTTTTTTTTTGCTGAGTAGTATTTCTTAGTATGAATGTCCCACAGTTTGTTTAACCATTTACCCACTGACTGACATTTCGGTTGTTTCTAGTTTTTGTCTACTACAAATAAAGCTGCTATGAACAATCATGTACAGGGTTTTGTGAGGACGTAAGCCTTCATTTCTCTAGGATAAATGCTCAGGAGTGCAATTGCTGGGTTGTGTGGGAAGTGTCTGTTTAGTTTTTTAAGATTGTCATGTCTTCATGGGACATTGACCTTTTATCATTACATAATATCTCTCTCTGTCCATGGCAATTTTATTTGTGGTGATGTCTACTTTTTTGATATTAATATAACCACTCCTGTTTTATTTTGATTAAATCTGGATGGTATATACATTTCCCTTCTTTTTACTTTCAATTTATATCACTATTTTGAAGTGAATTTCTTCTAGACAGCATATAGTTATTTAAGGCAATCATTCTTTTTTCTATCAGTTCTGCCAATCTCTGTATTTTAATTGATGTGTTTAGATTATTTACATTTAATGTGATTATTGCTATGTTAAGCTTAAGTCTGCCACTTTCCTTTTTGTTTTATGTTCTCTTTTGTATTATTTCTGTGTTTTCTTTTCCCTGCCTTTCTGGGGTTGCTTGAACATTTTTTTAGAACTCCATTTTGATTTATCTATGGTGCTTCTGAGTATATCTTTTTGTATAGCTTTTTTTTTTAGTGGTTGCTCTAGATATTACTTTATATATATATAAAACCTAGCAAAATCTACTAGTGTCAACGTTTACCAGTTCAAGTGAAATAGAGAGACCTCATCTCCTTTTATATCCATTTACCATTCCTGGTTTATAATATAATTGTCTTAAATATTTTGTCCACATACATTGAGAACCACATTAGACGACTTTATAATTTTTGCTTCAAGTGTCAAACATAATTTAGAAAACTCGAGAGAAGAAGAAAGGACTATTGTATTCACCTGTATTTTTGCACTTTCTGTGTTTGTTCTTCCTTCCTGATGTTCCAAGATTTCTTCTTTCATCATTTCCCATCTGTCTAGAGCACTTCATCTAGTTATTCTCTTAGGGTAGGTCTGCTGGTGACAAATCATCTCAGTTTTCCTTCATCTGGTTATCTCTTGACTTCTTTATTTATGAAGGATATTTTTCACTGTAAATAGAATTCTGCATTGACAGATTTTTCTTTCAGTATTGAAAAATGTTTCAATTCCTCTGGCCTCTATGGTTTCTGATGAGAAATCTGCGATAATTTGAATTGTTTTTCTCTTGTAAATAATGTGTTGCTTTTTTTTTTCCCCCTGGCTGTTTTCAATATTTTTTCTTTGTCTTTAATTTTTAGAAGTTTGACAATGATGTATCTTGAAGTGGATTTCTTTGGATTTATCTCATTTGGGATTTGCTCAGCTTTTTGAATCTGCAGTGATAGAGTTTGGACATGTTGTCCCTGCCAAAACTTATGTGGAAATCTGATCTCCAATGTGGCAGTGCTGGAAACTGATTGAGTCATGGGGGGCGGATCCCTCATGAATGGATTAATGCTCGCCCTGGAGGAGGGGGGATTAATGAGTGAGTTCTCGCTCTATTAGTTCCTGCGAGAGCTGGTTGTTTAAAAGACACTGGCACCTCCCCTCTCTCTCTCACTTCCTTTTTCCATGTGATCTGCTTGTACCCACCAGCTGTCTGCTGCTTTCTGCCATGAGTAAAAGCAGCCTAAGGCCCATGCCAGATGCAGCTGTCCCAGAATCGTAAGCCGAATAAATCTCTGTTCTTTGTAAATTACCCAGTTTCAGGTATTTCTGTTATAGCAACACAAAATAGACTAATACATGCAGGTTTATGTCTCTCAACATATTTGGGAAGTTTTCAGCCATTATCTCTTCAAGCACCCACTTTTTCCTATCCTCCAGGAACTCTAATGACACAAATATTTAGTCTTTTGTTATAGTTCCATTGGTCCCTGAGGTTCTATCCATTATTTTTAGTCTATTTTCTCTCTGATCAGGGTAATTTTTATTGTTCTATATTCAAGTGTTTCTTTTTTCTGTCTTCATTCCATTGTTGAGCCCATCTATTGAGCTTTTTATTTTGGTTATTGTATTTTTTTGTTGTAATATTTCCATTTGGTTCTTCTTTATAGATTCCATTTCTTTGATGATACTTTGTTTCTTTGCTGAGACTATATTTTTTCATTTATTCCAAGTAGGTTCATAATTGCTTGTTGAAACATTTTTATGATGACTAATTTAAAATCCTTTTCAGATAATTCTAACATCTGCATCATTTGGGCATTGACATCTGCTGGTTGTCTTTTTTCATTTAGTTTCTTCCTGGTTCTTGAGAAGCATTTTTGATTAAAACCTAGGTGTTTAGGATATTATGTTATGAGACTCTGGGTCTTACTTAAAAGTAAGTGCATTTTAGTAGGTACTCTCTGATGGCAGTCCAGTGGATGAAAGGGAGACTTACTCATTACTGCCAGGTGGAGGTAGAGGTTCTTCACTTAGCCTCCTTTGATACCCAAGGCAGGGGAGGGGGCTTTCTGTTGCTACTGGGCAGGGTGGGAGTCCATTCAGTCCTCTGATAATACCACCCTGGTTGGGAGAGGCATTAGTGCCTTGTTTCTGCTCCCCACATGGTCTCCACTGACACTGTGTGTGTGTGTGTGTGTGTGTATTGGGAAGGGGGTGACCTTGCTCCCTGCTCGGATACCACCCCAGTGAGGAGGGGAAGGGGTACCTATTTACACCTGGCTGGGGGTGGAAATCGAAGCTCCTCATGAAATCTCCACTGACATCACAGTGGTGGTATGGCACCTTGCTACTTCTGGGTGGGATGAAGGTCCCAGCTCCTTTGGCACTTAGCCTTCTTTAACACCTCTCCAGCGGGGCCAGGGCAGGTGTTGGGTGTCTTTTTACAGACTGATGAAGGTGGATGTCTAGATTCCCCACTTGGCCTTGGGGGGCCATTGGAGGACTTTGAGATATGGTGAGATCTGATTATAATTTTAGAAAATTCACCCTAACTGCCTTATGAAAAATAGACTGGGCATGACGTGGGGCAAATAGTGGAAGCAGGAGAACAGTGAGGAGATTGTTGTAAGAATCTCCTTACAGGGTGTGATGATGGTGGCCAGAATGAGGACGGTAGAAGTGGGGGTGGTGGGAAGGGGTGAGATTCCACATCTGTTGTGAAGTTGAGTTGACGGCACTTACCAATGGACTGGGTGTGGGTGTGGGAGAGAGAGGAGAGGAGGAGGACTGCCTGGACCAGCATGGGGTGGGAGTAGCAGTTGATCGGAGAAGTGGATTTTTATTATTATTTGGGTTTTTTTTTTTAAGTAAGAGAAAGTTAAAGCATCCTAATGTCTCAATAATGGGAAAAATATGTTTAGGCAGCTGGCTTCTCATGGGCAGGCAGGACAGACCACTAGGTGGGGAATGGACAAGATGCTGTGAAGTCACCCAAGTAGCTTAATGGTCTTGGACAAGTGTTCTGTCCTCATTTAGTTACTTAATATTTCTAAGCCTTGAATTGATCATGTGGAAAATGGCAATAAAAATAGAATACGCCTTACAGGTAATCCTCTGTGAGTATTAAAAGAGATGAAGGGTGCACTGAGCACAGTGTCTGGTATCTACAAAGGGAGCAGTGGTGTTACTACTCTTCTCCAGCTGCCTTTTCTGCCCCCTAGTCCTGGACTGTGCTTCTACCACCCACAGTCCTGGGGCTGACATCTTGGTGGGGGATGGGGGGCTCTAATCCACATCTTTGCTCCTGATTGTACAGCCCACTAAAGAGCTTTTACTTGATCTGGCAGATGCTGTGGACACCCTGGAAGCTGTTCAGGAGCATCCAACACGAACAGGCTTGGTGCAGGTCTACTGGGGCAGGATCAACAGCTCGAAGCAGGTGCTTCTTTGCTGTGGAGGGCTGTCCTGCACACTGTAGGGTGTTGAGCAGCGTCTCTGCCTTTATCCACTAGATGCCAGGAGCATTCCTTTCCCTATGTGACAACTAAAAATGTCCCCAGACATTGTCAAATGCCTCCCTGGGAGTACCACCTTGAGAACCACCTGATTGAGAACCACCAGTGTAGACTGATTACTGAAGCGTAGAGGCTAGGGGGAGGCAGAGGAGAGATTCCTTTGTGACCTTAGACGGGGCCCAGGGTGGGAGTTACCTGCCCTTTAGAGGGACCTCTTGGCTTATTCACCTTCACACAGAGAAGGTCTCAGGACCTTTGTCCCGGAGCTGGGGGTACGCTCTGAGATGAGGAGCAGGATGGGGATACGGCTCTCTTCCCCCTGCTCCTCCCTTCTTTCTGAGCATCCATGCCTTGACCACTATCCCAATCTTTCCCCACCCCCGTTGGTCCCCCAACATAGGCCAGCCATGGGGCAAGTGTTGCAGGATGAACCTGCAGAAAAGGTCAGAGAAGTTCCAGAGCCATCATCAGAGAGGACAGGGACCTTCCTGTAGTTCCTCCCTCCACTGAAGCATCCATCTGTAAATAAGGAATAGCTCAAGAGAGGGCTGTGGAGTCAGGCTGGACTGTGGGCAATTCCTGCTGCTGCCATTTCCTAGTTGTATGGCCTCAAGAGCAAGTGACTTCCTCTCTGGGCCTCAGTTTATTCATCTGTCAAGTGGGATGATTGCATCCCTACCTAATAAGACTGCTGTACGGCTGAAATGCCCTGATGGATGTAAAGCATTTAGCAAAGTGTCTACTACAGAAATATTAGCTATCATCATCAAAAACAATTATATGTAAAAGTGCTTGGTGAATTGTGGGGCTCTATAAACATGGTAGTTGTAGAAAGAATGTACTCTGTTGAGAGACTTGGGGCTGCCTTAATGCTGTGCATGTCATTTATTTTTTATTTTACTTTATTTCTTGGTGGCAGGCCGATTATGCATGTTATTTCCAAAGCAGTTGAATGCATCTTTTCAGCCTTAGAAACAGCCATGTGACAATTTTCTTTTCTAGGACTACCAAAGCATAGGCTAGGCAGGGAGAGAGGGATGCCAATATCTATGCTTTATTTATTTATTTATTAATTTTTTTTGTGGCTGGCCAGTACAGGAATCAAATCCTGGCTCTTGGTGTTATTAGCACCATGCTCTAACCAACTGAGCTAACCAGCCAGCCTAAGATGGTAATATCATCTTCTTTGATACTTCCCTGGAGGAGGATGGGCTAAATGGAAAATAAAGTATATGATTAAATAAACTTCCAGTCATTTCTTCAGAAGGGTAAGGCATTCAGGATGGGAAGGCATCCCTGCAGATGGGAAACGTTTGTTATAAAAATGTCCAAACTTGACACCTGCTCTGAGCAGTCTGGGCTTCATTTCTTCAGAAGGGTAAGGCATTCAGGATGGGAAGGCATCCCTGCAGATGGGAAACGTTGTTATAAAAATGTCCAAACTTGACACCTGCTCTGAGCAGTCTGGGCTCCCATCTCTCCCCAGGTCCATCACACTTCAGGACTTGCTTCTCAGGGCCCAAATGAGACATGGTGTCACTTTAACACAGTCCCCTGACCTTATGGCCATAGCGCAGCTGCCGGAGAACAGATTAGGAGATGAAGCTGCTAGCTGAAAGTTTTGGGTTGCTTCCATTAACCCACCAGTGATTGCACTTGACACGTGAGAGTGGGCCGCAACCTCCCGCCTCTGGTGATGGGTTGGATCAGTTTAATTTGATTGAAGTTACACTTGGTGGGAACTTTATGATCTGTCATGACAATCTTCTACTCCGTCTGCTCTCACGTTCCTGAAGAAGCTTTGTACTACAGGGTGCAGTCCCTGCTTTGTTAGAACTGCTCAGTTCTTGGAGGTTACCAAGCAATGTCTGTTTCTAGATTGGGGTGGTCTTACCCTGGTATCAATTGGAGAACTTCCCAGGTTGATCTAGGTGGGTGGTCTCCTCAGTCTCATGGCCTGTGGATTGGCCAAATCTATCCTCACAACACAACCCAATTTAACTTATTCAGCTTGAATGGGGGTTCATTCAATTCGGGAGAACATTTTTGTGTGTGTGGGGAAGGGGTTGATGGAAAAATTCTTAGTCTGATATATATTTTTTGATTGCTAGTAAGAGCAGCCCACACTACAGTAAATAAAAATGGGATTGCGTTACAACAACACAAGGAAATTGTAAGTAATTCAAGTTTACTCAAATTCCCATGAGACCACATGATGGGATGAAGCAGGAACTGGAAAGTGTCATGGACTGAGGCTGCCGTCTTTCCTTCCAGTCACACCTCGTGGCTCTCTCATAACCTAGAGAGTTTACATGTCTGCATTCTAGCTAGTCTCAGAGACCAAGACGAATATATTTCAGCTTCAATTCTAACCTACAGCCAAGGCCAATCATGCTGTCAAGGGTGGAGTTAAGTACCAAAGTGCTAGCAAGGCCGCTGGGATCTTTCCCCTTGGGTTGCAGAAGTAGGTCTCACAGGAAGGGGTTTTTAGTGAGTTTGAGGGATACCTGTTTCAGTTATCTATTATTGTGTAGGAAAATACCTCAAACTTAGTAGCGTAAAACAACAGTCAACTTTGTTATTTCTTATAATTCCATGGGTTGAGAATTTGAACAGGGCACAGTGGGGTTGGTTTGTCTCTGTTCCACTCGACGTCCACTGGGGCTGGAACTCCAGGATGGCCTTTGCACTCACCGTCTGGTGGCTTGGCTAGAAGGTTCTGGTGCCTGGGGCTTCAATGGCGTATTTGGGGTCATGTGTGGGGGGCTCATTGTCTCAGGGCATCTCTCTCTACAATGCCTCCCCATCTGGAGCCTCCAGTAGGGTAGCTGGACTTCTTCCACCGCAGTTCCAGGCTCCCAAGAGGTTAAAAGCAGAAGCTTCAAAACCTTCTGGAAGCTTAGGCTCAGCACTGGTGTGAGATCACTTTTGCTTCATTCTGTAGTTTAAAGCAGGTTACAGGCTCAACCCAGATTCAAGGGGAGGGAACTATATGAAGGTGTGAAAACCGGGAGGTGTGGTTTGCTGGAGACCACCAAGGTAGCAGATTACCTTATGGTAAATGGTCTTACGGAAAGTGACCTGGTCAACTTTATTTGTTTAATTAACTAGCTGTTCTGAGAAGGTGTACACATACTAAGTACAGCTAAGTTAGCTACCCTTGTTGAGCATGGAGGTGAGCGCTAATCCGCAGCTTGTCCTTAGTCCAGAAGGTAAATCTCCGCTTAGAAACACACCTTTGAAATGATGCTGGTTGCATAACATCGATTCCTCCCACATGTTGCTTAGTCTTCCCACCTTGTCGGTAGACTGTTCCACCATTCCCTGGATGGTCCTTCCCCCTTTCCCTGTGTCTTCGTTGTAATCTATTTTCTACCAGCTGCCAGGCTACTCTTTCTAGAATGGTGCTTTGATTGTGTCCCTCTCCTGCCCTAAAACTGTCAGTGATTTCCTTTTATCTGCCAATGAGATCTAAATTCTTAATCTGGCATTCTATGCTTTCTGTAGTTTTGCTCTGGCCAACCATTCCAAAGTTAGGGCCTACTGTGGTCTGACTCAAAATTGGTCTCCCAGCCACAGCAGTTTCTCTCTGGTCATTGTTCTGGCTCTGCCTCTTTTCTCTGCCTGGTTCCCTTCCATAGAATGTCCTTCCTCTTTCACCTGTACTTTCCACAAGGAACTGCAGGTCCTTCCTTTCCCTGCCACTGTAGGCCACAAGGACTCACCTTTTACAATCCCATCAAGTGGATCCCTGGCTTTTAGCCTAATTATATTGAATGAGAGTTAGAAAGAATTTAACAGGGATAATTGAGTCTAACCTTCCATCAAGAGTAGGAATCCCTGCTGTGACAGAAGGGGAATGGGGTAGTCTAGTAGTTAAACATATGAGTTCTGGAGTTGGGCCAGCAGGATTGAGTCTTGGCTCTGTTACCAACCATTAGCCTTCCTTTCCCACTTGTGAAACAGGTAATGATATCCTACATCCTTAGAAGTATGACCAACAGGCCGCCTCCCCACCAAGAAAAGAGGAAATGTCAATTTTAGAACATAATGTGAAAGATACATGGTTCATCTAATCCTCTGGGAATTCTAATTCTGCTTTTTGTATCATGTTAGATCATCAGAAAGTGACATGCCCAAATCACATTAGTGTATGCTGTTGTAGAATGTCCTTTCTGAATTATGTTGAAAATCTGTTTCTCATCTTTTTCACATGAAAATGTTATCAAATCTTGTTTGCACTTTTTGTAAAACCATTTGTGCCAACTCCCTTCTCTTTGTCCCTGCAGTTCCTCTGGGAGTCTATCCATGACCAGGGAGACCTCACACCGCAAGGAGGGTCTCAGCATTCAGTGCCCCTCTGCTCATGCACCAATCAGGCTCTCTCACCTGGCAATTAAAGCACATCTTGACAGTGAGCTCTGAGAGGCTTCCCATCCTTCTGTGTGTGTCTGATGATCAAAGTAAAGTACCCTAATTTATATTAGTTTCAAAACACCTTAAAGTTTTTTCTAAAGGTAGCTTCAGGCAAAGGACAAGGAAATGTTTTCATAGATCTACTGGACTTCTAGGGATTTGGAATTTCTTTGGTATTTACAGAGAACTTAGCATTTAATGGTACCCCATCCCCTCTGGGTCTTCATGTTTATGCTGGTTCCCATTCACTTTCCTCTATGTAGCTAATTAAGCATATCACAGGTTAACTGCATAGATGTTGCTAATATTACGACAGATGGTGTCCCAGCTACAGCACCCTTCAGTTTGTATATAGTGCTATCTGTGGACAAGATGACCTGTTTGTTTTTGCAGAGACCAAACAGCCCTAATTTTGAGGATATCAAAATGAAATGTGAGGACACTTTTGCATTCACAGTGGGGAAGAAATAGGTGATGCTGGGAAACTACAGCTGAATCCAGTGGCTCCAAAGGATTTCCAGAAGGAATCTGACATTTCTTCCTAAGGAACAGATTGGCCATGGTCCCTCATGAATTTTAAATGCCTTAACTGAAATAACTATTTGTTGTCACAACAGAAAAAAACCCCACAATTGTTTGGATAGATGTTTGGATAGAGTGGGGATGACAGTTCTTCACCCACAGGGTGTCATGAATTCCCTTCCTTCCCTTCCAGAAGCCTCCATGCTGGGCTCTAGCAGGCATGGGTCCCTTTTCTGTCTTTCCATTCTCCCTTGTCCCTGGGAGACCCCCGCAGGGAGGTTTCTGACAAGGACCCCATGATATATTCCATTTCCTTAGAGAAAGAATCCCTCTCTCAGCTCCTGCTGACCAAGCCCCTAATGACTGAGAAGTGGGGTCCTCAATTCCTTGTGGAGGTGCTGGTGGGAAGGGGGAGGAAGCACCAAAAGGATGGAAGGACCCCTTTGGAAACCAGAGAGTTTGGGGGATCTCATGCCTTGCATTGGAGAGCATTTATAGCTCTGCTGGTGCTTTAGCTCATGTTTGTCACCGGTATGAAGGACTGGGGATTCTTCTAGAATCATGGACAAGGAAACTGATGCTCAGAGAAGCTAATTTGAAGATACTTAACCTGCTTCACTCAAAGCCCACGTTAGAACCTCCATGGTTGCAGAAAGAATCCAAAACTGGAGTGCAGAGCTTTGCCGTGGGCTCACGGTGTGCACCGAATCCGTGGTTCTCCTTTAGCAAGCTCATAAATCAGGCTCTTAAACCTTCATGGCACTCAGAATTGGGATATTGAAGTCATATACCCGGCCCCACACCAGAGTTCGATACTAAGTTGGTATTAACTCTGTCTGGGTCAGATATCTGCGTGTTATTTCTTCCTAAGGAACAGATTGGCCATGGTCCCTCATGAATTTTAAATGCCTTAACTGAAACAACTATTTGTTGTCACAACAGAAAAAAAAACCCCACAATTGTTTGGATAGATGTTTGGATAGAGAAAATCTCTTTGATGCAGGAAAAGGGAGGCCAGGTGCCCCTCCCAGCTCACTCCCATCCCCCTCTGTGCCCCCACTCTGTTCACTCTCCCCCTCCCTGAAAACCCATTTGTCACCATTACTTGGGTGTCATGTTTGGTGATGAAGTGCTTTGCCTTGGCAGCCGCATGCAGGAACAGGCCTGGCTGCCGCGGTGAGAGGGAGGCCGGCCCTCTGGCTGCCCAAGGCCCGTGAATCACGCTGGGCTGGCAGGTAACCTGAGCCCGTTGCACCCTCGCCACAGACCTCCATGACACTCCTTCCAACTTAATTTCAGCCTAAGGGATGCTTTTAAGAAGATTTTAGAGCGCAGAAACATCTCCTCAAAAGAATTGTAGTTACATTAAAAACTAATTATCAGAGCTCAGGGGTATAGATCCACTGCCATATTGTATGCAGAGAGCAATTCATCTCCCAGACCCTGAAATATCGTTACATAATAGGTTAAGGACACCAACCCAGGGGTACTGGGAAAAAGGTAGTAAAGCCACCAAATGCTTGGAAATGACGAGCAATGTGATTGTGACAAAATAGCTCTGCCCTCCTGCCGCGGCAGTCTGTAATATAGCACGATTTAAAAATAACACATCCTAAATGAGCCCATGCATAACACTGTGGGTGTGTGTGGTTTGTCTGGGGCCCTCAGGTTAAATGTGATATTCATCTTTGAAAGACTTGGCTTTCTTAGCACAGTGGAGCAGATATTGCAGTAAGACAAAAGGTGAGATGTTTCCAACCGTCCATAGGTGGATTGGAGGATTTGTCACGTACAAGACTGTGCCAAGCATCCTTATGTGATACCTTGTTTGAGCCTCACAACAAACTAATGAAGGTGAATATTATTATTTATAGCTGTTGTACAGTTGAGGAGATTGCATGAATCAGTCAGGATGTTTTTGATTGTAATTAATAGGAAACTCAATTCAAATCAGCTTAAACAATGATTTATTATTTCAAGTAACTGAAAGATCCAGAGTGAATGGCAGGTTTGACTCAAGAGTCAACTGTGATATCGTGGACCCAGTTTCTTTTCAGGTCTCTGCTTCTAGAGTGTCCACTTCTTTAGGACCAATTCCCTTCATGGCCCCAAGGCGGTTGCCAGCCTAGCAGCTCCCAGGACACCACACTTCATTGTTCACATACAGTGAGATGTCTTTGTCCCAGCACTCCCGTCAAGAGTCCTGGGGTTCTTTCTGATTGGACTAGCTTGGGTCACATGGCCATGGCTGAATCCATGACATGGGCTGGGGGGTGGAATAAGTTGACTGGCTTAGCGTAGAGCACCTGTGCTCCTCCTGGAGCTGCTGTGTTCTTGGATCCATGAAGATCCCAAATGGAAGCCCAGGGAACGGTTGCTGGAGACAACCTCAGGTATTTACCAGGGACAAGGACATCAGGTAACTAGTCCACAGTTTATGCAGGTTATTAGTGATTGAGCCTAAATCTGAACCTATGCAGCCTTTCTCAAGAGCCCTTTCTCTGAGCCGTGGTCCTTCTAGCATTTCCTACATGTATCTCTTATGGTTTCTTCACTAAGAATGTCACTGTGTACCTAAGTGGTGCTAACTTTTGGTGAACAGTAATTCCCCCCGTGGTCCTTCTAGCATTTCCTACATGTATCTCTTATGGTTTCTTCACTAAGAATGTCACTCTGTACCTAAGTGGTGCTAACTTTTGGTGAACAGTAATTCCCCAAACTGGAGGATGTATGGACTTATGGTGTGAAGTGGTAGAAAGGGCACTGGATTAAGAACTGAGACTTGGCCACCTCATTAACCTTGGACAGGTCACCTCACCTCCCAGGGCCTCTGTTTTCCTCACTGGCAAATAAAGGGTGCTGGCTCCTCTTACATACCTGGCTGGGTCACTCCAGGGATCAAGTGAGAAGGGCCACTTGAAAGAGCTTGAAAATCACTAACAAGTACATACACATAAATTATTGTCACTAAACATAGGATCATGAACTACTTTGTTCCAAATATGAGAAAATGACACTGAAAGGGTCTCTTTTAAGCATCAGACATATACTCTAATTCAACAAAGTTTTTCGTTGATACAGCTTGTCAACATCACTCAAACTGAAAATGAGCATATCTTCAGGATGTTCATGAAGCCCGTGCCAAGGTAGCAGGCCATGCATTCGTAAGAAGCTCTTAGCTACCTCTTGTTGAGGTATGATGATTATGTATGTAAATATTATTCTAGTTTTAATTAAACTACAGGCTCATTGAAATGGAAGGTGGAAAGAGCCTGACCACCTCTATTTCAAGATACTTGTACAATATACCTGTTAGGTGAAAAAAGCATGTGGAATGGTAGGAATTAGATGGAACTTAGACACGAGATCTCTGGTCTCCCCTTTCCCCATGATCTGCCCTCTCTGAGGCTTTGTTATGAATGGAGGTAGGCAAACGAAGTCCAGGCTTCAACCAAATGAAGGCGTCATCCAAAGATTTGACACTCAGTCTCAAAGAGATGGTTTCAAGAGATGGTGAGCTTTTGGGAACCATGTGATCACCAGGCACAGGCATGTGCACAGGTTACTGTATTTGATAGCGTGAATGCAAAGGTGAATCAGGCAGAGAGGTCAGTGGTATCCTTCCTTCCTTGCTTCTTCCTTTATCATTCACAGTTATTTATTGAGAGTCTACTATGCACCAGGCACTGTGCTAGGTGCCAGGGATATGGCTATGAACAAAACAGACAGCAAACCTTGTCCTCCGGGGTTACAGCCAAACGGAGGGACTTAAGATTTGCACATTCTTACTTCAGTAAGGCAATAGACCAGGCCTCCCTTGGAACCCCTGGCACAAGATGGGGACTCCACGTGTTAACTTGTGACCCTACCTGAAGAGAGACGATTCGTAGACGGGGTGGGCAAGGTCTCTGGAGGTGTGCCAAGGGCTCTGGCCTTTTTTGTCCGGGGCATTGGATAAGGGCGGGGCTGACACGTCCTCTGTGCTCCAGCCGGACCTAGCTTCATGCAGGTGCTGGAAGATACCAAGCCTCCTCATTTCTGAGTCTTGCATATGCTCTTCCTCTGCCTGGAAGATTTCTCCCATTCCACCCCTCTACCCATCTGTCCTCCACCTGCCCGACTCCTGATTGTCTTCCAAATGTGAAGTTACGGGTTACTCTCTGTGCTCAATGCCACCCAGCCCTCAAGACCATGTCAGATGTCCCTGCTAAATGTTCCCGGGTCTCCTTTATTAGGGTACTTTAAATAAGTGCTTGTGTAGCTGTCTGCTGTCCCACTGGACTTTAACCTCTAGCCTGACTTGGACAGTACGGTCGTGGTCAACAGGACCTCCTTCCTGGGGGTCCACTGACAGTGGACATTTGTTGGTGGCCTCCTGAGCATTGATTGTCATTTCTATCTCCCCCAGCTCTAATTTTTTTAGAGGATTCTTGTGGTTTAGGAGAAGCTGACCCCACCCAACATTCTGAAGGTGGAGACTGTAACCTGGGTTAAGCCAATCCTTGACCTTGGGTTAAGCACTTTCTTTGACCCTGACCACGGTGATTGGTTCATGCGTGGGCATCAGTCTGAATCAGGATAGCTGGAAGGAAGCTCAGGACTTGTGCTGGGCCAAAGACCATCTATTTTTTTTGGTGAAAGATGTAGCTCTGGGAGCCAGCCTTAAGATAAAGACTACCCTGAGGAAAGCTGCACAGACAGGTGGGAAGAAAGTGAGTCCCTGAAGACATGGCTGTGTCCTTGGACCAAGCCTTGGCCCAGGCCAGAGATTATCTCAAGACTTTTCAATTTGATGAATTTCTTTTACTGTTTTCATTGACTATTGTGTTTCTGCAGCCAAAGCATCCTTGCTGACTCCTATTTCTCTTCCGTTCCTCAGCGGTGGGTGCCCTGCAGAGCGTTAGCTTGGCTCTTTTCTTGTTACTCCTGCACTTGCCTTGGGCACCATGGTTTTCCTCTGTGATGTATATTACATCATTTATTGTATGTCTCTAGCTCAGACCCCTTTCTTGAGTTCTCTGCCTGTAGAACTGGATGTCTTCTGGACATTTCCACTTGGATGTCTGGGCGACACCACTACCTTAACATGTCCCAAGATGAGGGGAACCCATCTTCACCTTGTAAGCTGCTTCTCCTCTCGTCTTCTGTCTCTGCTTGTTGACTGGCAATGCCATCCACCTGGTTGACATAGCTGAAACCTGGGCAAGTCCTTGTCTCCTCCTTCTGTCTCATGTCTCTCCCTGCTCACCAAACCATTCACCAATTCTGGCCAACACTTTCCCCCTGCTTATCTCTCAAAAGCATCCACTGTTGTGACTGTTGTCATAGCACCACCATACCAACCTGGTCCTTCTCAACAGCCCTATCTCTCATCTTCCCCATTCACTCAGGAACCAAAGGGATCCTTCCAAAGCAAGGTACTGTGTCCCTCCTCTGCTTAAAATCTTTAGTGACTCCTCACCACCTAGAGAATCAGAAGGGCTCCTTGGGATGGGGTCAGACCCAACCCAGGGCTCCTTTCCCACATCCTCCTCCCATATTCTGGCTGTTTACTAGCCACTTGTCACAAGCAAGTCCTGCTCTCCATGACCTCTGCCCTTGGGTCTTTGCATATGCCATCCCCTTTGTCTGGAATGTCCTTCCTCACCTCCTTTCCTTTTCTTTCCTTGGTGACTTCCTATTTGGCCTTAAGGACTCAGTTCGGGGACCACTGTCTTCCGGAGGCCTCTCCAGATCCCTGCTCCAAACTCATACCAGCTCGTGCCAGCTCACACTGACTCATACTGGCTTGTGAGAGACCGTACTGGGCTTCTCTTTCCAGCTCTTAAGTTTACTTCACACTATCATATCGATAGTTTGAAATCAGCACAGTGAAAATATTTATACCAAGGAAATCTGCAAATGCTACAAATCAGGGCATTTTTGTTTGTTTTGTTTTTCCCAAAGAGCTGGTTTACCAGCACAGCAGTGGGCATAATTGCCCACTTCCCTCTCTAACCTGTAAGGTCCCTGGGGGCAGCCCCAGCTGCCAGCCCCCACCCCTCCTCTGTCTCTGCACAGTGCTTGGTCCACAGCACGGTGTAGGTGTGCAGGGTGATGTAGGTACAATGCTCTCCTTTTTCTGTGCTAGTTTACCACACAGAAGCTAAAAGTAGATCCTTTTTTTCCTCTCAATTCTGAAGACTAGGAAGTGATTTCCGACAAAATATTTTATTCTGACAGTCTGGAATCCTTTGATGTTTCTTCAGGTGGAATTTTATCTGTCCGCATCCTTCATTCCAATTGCCATTTGCATGGTGCATTTCCCCAAAGGAGACACATTTCCACTCATTTAAATTTAGAGTAAACACTTTCCCATTCCTCAGGGATGTGCAGTTTGAGCAGAAACAAAGGGAGTTAACCGAAAGGATATTAATTAAACAGTCCACCAAATCAATGTTTTCTCAAGAGGCAGCATAATCAAATGGGTAAAACATAACCTTGAAAATCGGTTTCTTTTTTAGGTCAGGCTTCAACACTGACTTGTAAAGTGATAACTGAGCAGTTCGTACTTTCTTCCTGGAAATAACTTCTCTCTTTCTGTGACTCTAAGGACACTTTAAGGGGCAAACTTACCATCTGAAACATGGTGCTTAAATAATAAATTCAGTTTACTTGCTAAAATAATTAAAAATCTTGGTTTAAAGACTCTCAAGACTCTGTAATTTGGATAGAGTTACCTATTTACTGAGCACATACTATGTGCCAGACACTGTAATAGGAACAGTGGATATAATTTGATAAGATGTGCTCCTTTCTCCAGGGAGCTTGTGGTCTAGTCCAAGAAGCGACACACAACACAGAAGCATTTGCTGTTTAAGAGAGTGGTAAGTGCTTGAAAAGGAGCTACAGGTAAATGACGTTCAGGGAGGTCGTGCCTGTCAATGCAGTCTGCACATGTTTGTTGAATGTCCCCATGTGCCAGGCTCAGTGCTGGGCTCACAGCTGGGAGAAGGGGCAGGGAAATAAATAATTGCTTAACAGACTGGTTTATGCTATAATAGAGGTACACATTCAGTGCTCTGAGGAAGTAATTCTAGTAAGGTTTCTGGGAATCAAGGAAGGCCTCTCAGAGGAGGTGACCTCCGATTTGGGGTCTGCATAGAGTCTAAGAAAGATGCTACCATAAAACAACCAAAGCAGAGAGAAAGAAGAGAAGAAAGAACCTTCTAAGTGAGTGAGCAGCAGATCAGAGATGTAGAGGAAGGACTGTACATGGACAGTGGGGACTGTGGATAGCCTGGGTGGCAATGGCTAAGGTGTGTGGAAGAGGTTCCGATGGGCTGCTTTCCCCAACATGCCCAGGAGGTGCAGCCTGTGAAACCCTCACATTTCTGCATCATCATCGCCATGACTGTCATCAGTGGCCACAGAGAGGATCTCCAGGGGGAACTTGTGTGTCCAAGTTCCACTGGCCTCAACTGATATAACTTTTCCCTTGGTCCTTTGGACTGGCCACTTGAGATCTGTCTGGCTGGATATACTGCCTGCAATTTTACCATCTGTCAGCTAAATCAGAGATTCAGAGACAAAGCTGAGAATCAGGGCATGTTAGGTGGATTTGTGACACTCCCCAGAGGACTGTGGGTACTTAAACTAATTGGTGGGTTATCAAGACAAAAATACAGCCTTTTCATCAGTGACAGGTATGCCTAGATCTCCCATCAGTGTGGGTTACCTGATTATTGTGCCAAGTTGTTTTTAGAGGAACTTGCTGGGGTATCAGGAGGCGTGGGGGTAGTTCTGGGGCCTGGGAGGCTGGCTGGTACTTAAACTAATTGGTGGGTTATCAAGACAAAAATACAGCCTTTTCATCAGTGACAGGTTTGCCTAGATCTCCCATCAGCGTGGGTTACCTGATTATTGTGCCAAGTTGTTTTTAGAGGAACTTGCTGGGGTATCAGGAGGCGTGGGGGTAGTTCTGGGGCCTGGGAGGCTGGCCTGCTCATATGAATCCAAGGCTGGTGCGTGGGCAGCAGATGGGCATGGAAGTGGGGAAAACTGACTCCATTTAAAGTCGAACATGAGTATAGTCTGATCCTGTTTCATCAACAAATACTTTTTGAGGACCTACTATGTGCCAGGCCCTGGGCCAGGCTCTGATGATACACAGGTAACTAAGACATGATGCAGCTCCCAAGGCACTTGCCGTATAAATGGCCACACTACAATGTAATACTAGAGGTCCTGGACTCTGAAGCCGGACTCTTCCAAGTTCAAGTCCTGGCTGTGTTATTACTGTGTGATCTTAGACAAGTTACTGAACCATTCAGTTTTTTCATCTGTAAAACAGGGGTGGTGATAGTAAGATTGAATTTTATTCTTTTTTATGGCAGTGTATAGTGTTCCATTGTATATACATGCCACATTTTCCTTATCCAGTCGCTGTGGATTGATTGAATTGTGTCCTCCGAAATCTAGATATTAGAAGCTTAATTCCCAGTGTAACTGTTGATGTTGGGAAATTCTATTATGGTAATTGAAAGGTGGGGGCTCAAAGGGGTGATTAAGTTGAAGGTTTAACAGTGGTCCTGGATGTGGTTCTGAGGGTTTTGAAAGGAGAGTATACTGGGAGCTCTCTCTCTGCTCTGCCATTTTCTGGCATGTGAGACTTCTGCATTGCTGTAAAGCCACCACTAAAGACTAGATATGTTCTTGGGACTTTGGACTTCCCAACCTCCAAAACTGTAAGCAATAAATTTCATTTTCTTTACAAATTACCCAGTTCTAGGTATTTTGTTATAAACAACAGAAATGAACTAATACAGAAAACTGTACCAGAGAAGTGGGGTGTTTATTGTAAGAGATACTTGAAAATATCGAAGTGGCTTTGGAGCTGGGTATTGAGGACAGACTAGAAGAATTTAAGGGAGCAGGCTAGGAAAAGCCTAGCTGCTGGTGGGAGTTTCGAAGACAAGAAAACAAGGGAAAGTTTGGAACTTCGTAAAGATTGGTTAAATGGTGGTGAGCAGAGTGCTGATAGAAATATGGACAGTAAAGGCCATTCTAAGAAGGTCTCAGATGTAAATGAGATGGGACTTATTGGAAACTAGGGCAAAGATCATCCTTGCTATGAACTGGTAAGGAACTTGGCTACATTCTGTTAATACCCAAAAGTTTTAGGGAATGTGGAACTTCAAGGTGCTGAACCAGAAGACATTTCTAAGCAGCAAAGCATTCAGGAAGCCACGAGGCTACATGCGATAGCCTGTGCTGCGTTATGCTGGAAAAGGCATGAGGTAAAGCAAGAATTTATAATTCAAAGGGAAGCTGAGTGTAAAGATTTGGAAAATTTGCAGCCTGGCCATGTGGTAGAGAAGCAGAGAGCATTTTCAGGAGAATAATTCAATGGTATAGCCCAGCAACTGTTTTCTAAGGAGGTTAGTACAGAAGAAAGGGATTATCACAAGAAGAGAAAAAAGACCCTGAAGGCATTTCAGAAATTTTGGGGGCTGTGTCTTCCATTACAGGCCCAGAGGCCTGGGAGACAGGATGGATGGTCTTGGGGAACAGGCCCAAGGCACCCTCCATGGACTTGCTGCCCAGGGCCACCTTGGCATGCTGCTCCCCACATTGCACCCTAGCTGCTTCAGCTGCTCCAGCCGTGGATAAATTGGCCCCAGGTGTGGCTGGACCCACATCTTTTGGAAAATACAAGCTGGAAGCCTTGGCAGTGCTGATGTGGTGTTAAGTCTACAGGCTCACAGAATTCCAGAGCTGTGGAGGCTTGGGAACCTCCATCCCAATTCCAAAGGATGTATGAAAAAGCCCAGGGGCCCAGGAAGATATCTGTCACAGAGGCAGACTTACCGCATAGAGTCTTTCTAGAGCAATGCCGAGAGAAAATGTGGGGTCAGAGTTACAGCAGCAAAACTCCACCAGTGCCACGCCTAGTGGAGACATGGGAGCAGGACTGCCATGGAGACTCCAGACTTGTAGAGCTAGAGGCATACAATGCCAGCCTGCAAGAGCTAAAGCATCACGTGAGACCAGAAAAGCCATAGGAGTGGAGCTGCCCAAGGACTTGGTGATGCCCTACCAAGACTGAACCAAGAAGAAATAGAAAACCTAAATAGACTAATAACAAGTAATGAGATGGAATCAGTAATAAAAAGTCTCCCAACAAGGAAAAGCCCAGGACCAGATGGCTTTACTGCTGAAGTCTACCAAACATTTAAGGAAGAACTAATACCAATACTCCTTAAACTATTTTTAAACATTCAAGTAGTTGGTGGAAAAGACTGGGGACCCAGAAAGAGATCTGTCTCAGGAGCATATTCACTGCATACAGCCTTCACTAGAACAATACCAAGAGGCAATGTGGGGTCAGAGTTGCAGTGGAAAACCCCCACCAGTGCCATGCCTAGTAGAGCCATGATAGTGGGACCATCATGGAGACCCCAGATCTGTAGCGCTATCAGCATGCTATGCCAACCTGGGAGTGCTGAAGCATGACCTCAGATGAGGAAAGCTTTAGGAGGGGAGAAGTTAGTTAAGACTTGGAGTCCCAACCACTGCACCACTATCGAACGTGGAGTCAAGGTACCTGATTTGCCAGCTTTAAGATTTGATGCCTGCCCTGCTGGGTTTCAGACTTGCTTAAGACCTGTTACCCCTTTCTTTTGATCTTTTTCTCCCTTTTTAAATGGGAATATGCACCCTATGTTCATCCCACCATTGCATCTTAGAAGTAGATAACTTGTTTTGACTTCACAGATGGGACTTTGGGCCGTTTGAGATTAAATAAGTTAAGACTTTGGGGATGGAATGAATGTGTTTACCTGTGAGAAGGACATGAACTTTGGAGACCAGGGGTGGAATGCTGTGGATTGATTGAATTGTGTCCCCCCAAAGTCCAGATATTAGAGGCTTAATTTCCACTGTAACTGTTGAGGGTGGGAAGTCTTATCATGGTAATTGAAAGGTGGGGCCTTGAAGAGTGATTAAGTTGACAGTCTAGTGGTGGTCATGGGTGTGGTTCCGAGAGCTTTAAAAGGATAGTGCATCAGGAGCTCTCTCTCCCTGCTTTGCCATTTTCTGCCATGTGAAACCCCTGTGTTGCTATAAAGCCACCACCAAAGAAGACCCTCACTATACATGTTTTCTGGACTTTGGGCTTCTATAAGCAATAAATTTCATTTTCTTACAAAGTACCCAGTTCCATGTATTCTGTTAAAAGCAACAGAAATGAACTAATATACCAGTAGTCCATTGATGGACATTTAGGTTGGTTCCAAGTCTCGGCTATTTTAAATAGGGCTGCAATAAACATGGGAGTGCAGGTATCCCTTTGACATAATGATTTTCAGTCCCTGGTATGTATCCAGTCCAGGGACTGAAATTGTATAGCAGTTCTATCTGTAGTTTGAGGAAACTCCATACTGTTTTCCATAATGGCTGCACTAATTTATAGTCCCACCAAAAGTGTAGGAAGGTTCCCCTTTCTTTGCATCCTCGACAGCATTTGTTATTCTCTGTCTTTTTGATAATAGACTGTCTAACTGGGGTGAGATATCTCAATATGGTTTTGATTTATGTTTCCCTGATGCTGAGTGATGCTGAGTGTTTTTTCATGTGTCTGTTGGGTGTCTTTTTGATAATAGACTGTCTAACTGGGGTGAGATATCTCAATATGGTTTTGATTTATGATTCCCTGATGCTGAGTGATGCTGAGTGTTTTTTCATGTGTCTGTTGGCCATTCATATATCTTCCTTTGAGAAATGCCTATTCAGCTCCTTTGCCCATTTTTAATTGGGTTATTTGGGGTTTTTTTTTATTGTTAAGCTGTTTGAGTTCCTTGTATAGTCTGGATATTATGTTGGATTTATTCTGGATATTCTGTTGGATGCATCGTTTGCAAATATTTTCTCTCATTCTTTAGGTTGTCTTTTCACTCTGTTAGTTGTTTCTTTTGCTGTGCAGAGACTTTTTAGTTTGGTATAATCCCATTTGTTTATTTTTACTTTTGTTGCCTGTGCTTTTGGGGTCTTTTTCATAAAGTATTTGCCTAGTCCTGCTTCCTGAAGTGTTTCTCCTGTTTTCTTTTAAGGGTTTCATAGTTTCAGGTCTTATATTTAAGTCTTTAATCCATGTTGAGTTGATTTTGGTGTATGGTGAGAGGTACAGGTCTAGTTCATTTTTACATATGGATGTTCTGTTTTTCCAGCACCATTTACTGAAGAGGCAGTCTTTCCCCCAATGTATATTCTTGTTGCCTTTGACAAAGATCAGTTGGTTATAAATATGTGGGTTGATTTCTGGGTTCTCTATTCTGTTCCATTGGTCTGAGGAATGGCTTTTATGCCAGTACCATGCTGTTTTGGTTACTATAGCTTTGTAGTATAATTTGAAGTAAGGTAGTGTTATGTCCCCAGCTTTACTTATTTTATTTATTTTCACTCAGGATTGTTTTGGCTATTTGGGGTCTTTTGTTGTTCCATATGAATATTAGGATTGTTTTTTCTATTTCCATGAAGACTGTCATTGATATTTTGATAGGGATTACATTGAATCTGTAGATCACTTTGGATAGTATGGACATTTTCACAATGTTAATTCTTCCAATCCAAGAGCATGCAATGTCTTTCCATTATTTATGTCCTCTTTAATTTCTTTCAGCAGCAATTTGTAGTTCTCATTGTAGAGATCTTTCACCTCTTTGGTTAACTTTATTTCTCAGTATTTTATTTTTTGGTGACTATTGTAAATGGGCTTGCTATCTCAATTCCTTTTTCTGCTAGTTCGATATTGGAGTATAAAAATGCTACTGGTTTCTGTGTGTTGATTTTGTATCCTGCAACTTTACTGAAATCATTTATCAGCTCTAAGTTTTTTTGTAGAGTCTTTAGGTCTGTATATCCCCAAACAAGGACAGTATGACTTTGTCTTTTCCAATCTGGATGCCCTTTATTTCCTTATCTTGCCTGATTGCTCCAGCTAGTACTTCCAATAATATGTTAAATAAGAGTGGTGAGAGTGGGCATCCTTGTCTTGTTCCTGTTCTTAAAAGCTGAAAGCTTTTCCACATTCAGGGTGATATTGCCAGTGGGTTTGTCATACATGGCTTTTACTGTGTAGAGATACTTTCCTTCAATACCGAATTTGCTGAGAGTCTTTATCATGAAGGGATGTTGAATTTTTTCTGTGTCTATTGAGATAATCATATGTTCTTTGTTGTTGCTTTTGTTGATGTGGTGTATTACATTTATTGACTTGAGTATGTTGAACCATCCTTGCATCCCTGGGATGAATCCCACTTGATCATGATGTGTAATTTTTTTGATGTATTTTTGTATTCTGTTTGCTAATTGAGGATTTTTGCATTTGTGTTTATCAGAGATATTGGTCTACAGTTTTCTTTTTTTTGTTGTATCTGTGGTTTTGGTATCAGGGCAATGCTAGCCTCATAGAATGAGTTTGGGAGAATGGTCTTTGTTTCAATTCTTTTGGAGTAGTTTGAAGAGAATTGTTATTAATTCCTTTTTAAAAGTCTGGTAGAATTAAAAAATAAAGTCATATGATCCTGTGCTTTTCTTCATTGGGAGACTGCTGATTACTGCTTTAAATTTGTTGGTTGTTATTGGTCTGTTCAGGTTTTCTGTGTCTTCTTGGTTTAGCCTTGGTAGTTTGTGTATGTCCAGAAATTTATCCATCTCCCCCAGGTTTTCAGATTTGTCAGTGTATAGTTTTTTTTAATAATAGTCTCTAATGATTTTTTGTATTTTTGTGGTATTGGTTGTAATGTCTCCTTTGTTTCTGATTTTTATTTGGGTCTTCTCTCTTCTTTTTTTTAGTTAGCTTTGCTAATGGTTTGTCTATTTTGTTTATCTTCTCAAAAAACCAACATTTTGTTTCATTGATCTTTTCTATCTTTTTTTTTGGGGGGGTGACTATTTCTTTTAGTTCTTTTCTAATCTTAATTATTTCTTTCTGTCTACTGATTTTGGGATTGGATTTTTCTTGTTTTTCTAGTTCTTTGAGGTATAGTATTACGTGGTTTACTTGAAATCTTTCTATTCTTTTGATGTAAGCATTTATAGCAATAAACTTCCCTCCTAGTACTGCTTTTGCAGTATCCCACAGGTTTTGGTATGATTTGTCTTTATTTTCATTAGTTTCAAGAATTTTTTCAATTTCCTGTTTAATTGCTTCTTGGACCCATAGGTTGTTCTGTAGCATGTTGTTTAATTTCCATGCATTTATATAGTTTCCAGAGTTTTGCCTGTTATTGATTTCTAGTTTTAATCTGTTGGGGTGTGAAAAGATGCTTGAAATTATTTCAGTTTTTAAAAATTTGTTGACACTTGATTTGTGACCTAACATGTTGTCTATCCTAGAGAATGTTCTGTATGCTAATGAGAAGAATGTATATTCTGTAGTTGTCAGATGAAATGTTCTGTAGATATGTACCAGGTCTAATTGGTCTAAAGTGTAGTTTAAATCCTGTGTTTCTCTGTTGATTTGTTGCCTAAATGATCTGTCCAATCCTGAGAGAAGGGTGTTCAGGTCTCCAACTATTATTGTATTGGGATATATCTCTTTCTTTAGGTCTAATAGTATTTGTTTTATATATCTGGGTGCTCCAGTGTTGGGTGCTTATATATTTATGATGGTTATGTTTTCTTGATGGATAGATCCCTTTATAATTATATAATGGCCTTCTTTGTCTCTTCTTATGGTTTTTGGCTTAGTCCACTTTATATCTGAAATAAAAACAGCTACTCTTGCTCATTTTTGGTTTCTATTTGCATGGTATATCTTTTTCCATCCCTTCACTATTATTAGTCTGTGTGTATCATTACAGGTGAAGTGAGTCTCTTGAAGACAGCAATGGTTGGGTCTAGCTTTTTAATCTATTCAGTCAATCTGTGTCTTTTGAATGGGAACTTAATTCATTTACATTTAGGGTTATTATTGAAACATATCTTACTCCTGGTATTTTACTGATTTTCATTTGGATGTTTTAAATAGCTTTTGTTCCTTTCTTCCCCTTTTATTGTTGTCTTCAGTGTTTGTTGGTTTTTTGAGGTGGTGGGATATAATTTCTTTCTCTTTCTCATTTGC
The DNA here is from genome assembly GCF_000696425.1 of Galeopterus variegatus. Lineage (NCBI taxonomy): Eukaryota > Metazoa > Chordata > Mammalia > Dermoptera > Cynocephalidae > Galeopterus > Galeopterus variegatus. The sequence continues at coordinate 94,672 of NW_007728017.1, read as the reverse complement.
ACTCTTGTTCTACCAGTGGGTTTTTTTCTTTCTTGGGTATTCATGGTGGTGGTATGTTTTTGAGATTCCAGATGCAGGACTCCCTTGAAGATTTCTTGTACGACTGGTCATGTGGTGGTGAACTCTGCAGTCTGGGAAATAGACTATTTTTTTCTCTTTTCTGAAGGATAGTCTTGCTGGGATATAGTATTCTTGGCTGGCAGTTTTTTTCTTTTAATATTTTGAATATATCATCCCATTCTCTTCTGGCCTGTAGAGTTTCTGTTGAGAAGTCTTCTGTTAGTGTGATGGGGACTCCCTTATAGATGACTTGACACTTTTCACTAGCTGTTTTTAAGATTCTCTCTTTGTCTTTGAACTTTGCCAGTTTGACTATAATGTGTCTTGGAGAAGACCTTTTTGGATTGAATCTATTTGGGGATCTTTGAGCCTCCTGGATCTGAAGGTCCGTGTCTCTCCCTATACCTGGGAGATTTTCTGGTATTATTTTGTTGAATAGGTTTCCAATACCTTTTCCTTTTTCTTCCCCTTCCCGAACACTCATGATTCAAATGTTTGTGCACTTAAGGTTGTCTGCTAGCTGTCTTAGATTTTCTTGATTTTTAAAATTCTTTTTCTTTTTATTGCCTGCCTGGGTTATTTTGAAAAGATTGTCTTCAAGATCAGAAATTCTTTCTTCTGCTTGCTCTAACCTGCTCCTTAAGCTCTTGGTTATGTTTTTTATTTTGTTGAATGAATCCTTCAATTCCAGGAGTTCTGCTACATTCTTTTTTAAAGTATTAATCTCTTTGTAAATTTCCTCCTTCATATCCTGGATAGTTTTTCTCATTTCTTTGTGTTGTCTTACTGTGTCTTCTTGTATCTTGAGTTTCCTTAAGATTGTTACTCAGAATTATTTTTCAGTCCTTTCAAGGGTTTCTTGATCTATGTGATCTGGTATTTGAGAGTTATTGTATTCCTTTGGTGGTGTCATATTTTCTTTCTTTCTTTCTTTCTTTCTTTCTTTCTTTCTTTCTTTCTTTCTTTCTTTCTTTCTTTCTTTCTTTCTTTCTTTCTTTCTTTCTTTCTTTCTTTCTTTCTTTCTTTCTTTCTTTCTTTCTTTCTTTCTTTCTTTCTTTCTTTCTTTCTTTCTTTCTTTCTTTCTTTCTTTCTTTCTCTCTCTCTTTCTCTCTCTCTCTCTCTCTCTCTCTCTCTCTCTCTCTCTCGCTCTTTCTTTCTTTCTTCATATTTTTAGTATCTGTACATTGATGTCTGGTCATTTGGTAGACCAGTTGCTTCTTCTATTACTGTGTAGTGGGCTTTGAGAGAGACTTCTTCCTGTAGAATTGCCTTATATTGACTATTAAATAGGGTTCTTTAGTATTGGTTCTGAGTAGACACAGTAGGGTAGTCTCCACATGAATACTTCAGCCCTATTTAATATTGGAGTTGCATGTAAGTGTCTTCATGACCTTGGCACTGGGGCACTTAGTGATTCCTTGCTGAGGTTAGTGATGCTGTGTTGGTTCATTGGGAATGTGGGCAAGCTCTTGAGTTCTCAGGGGAAGTGCCTGAGTACTTTGGCTGGTATGGATGATGCCAGGTGGGCTTGTTGGCACCCCAGCTAGTGTCCTATGACCTTGATGGGTGTACTGGGGTATATTGGAGCTCCTCAGTTTGAATGTATGACCCTGGGTAGGGTTTCTTTTTCCTCTTTTCTATATGCAGAGGATCCTTTGGGTACTTGCTTCCCCAGCTGGGGGATGGGTTGGTGGTGATTGGGAATTTTCTTCTTTATTCTATTTGGGTATCCTGGCTTTTGCACTTTTGGGGGATTCCACATGTGTCTCTACCTAGATCAAAGCAGTTGTGTGGGCTGTGCATGTACCACCTACCCCCAGGTGTGCAAAACCACCTGTGTGTGGCAGCGTAATTCCCCTTGTGGGTTGGTCCACTGTTTTGCAGGTCTGCACTTGCTTACCTCTTTTCCTGGGCTCTACTGGTGATTCTACTTATGTCAGTGCAGTTGATTGGTCTGTGGGACATCTGCACAGCAGTGGTGGCTGCTGCTATGGCAGTGAGCTGCTTTTGTGGCAGAAGTGGCTGTGATGTCTATAGTAGCAGTGTGGGCTGCCTGTGGCTGCTGAGGTCCCCAGGCACCCCATCTCCAATTTCATTCTTTTCAACAGTGGCATGGCTAGGTCTCCTCATTTGGATTTTGGTTTTATTTTAGGGTAACCATAAAACTGCCAACCAATTATTATCCTCCCAAGAAATGAATGTGAACATGAGAAACGACATTTATGGTCTTCAGATGCCAGGGATGACAATTCACTGTCTTTTGCAGCAGGCTGAGCTGATAATCACATCCCTGCACAGTGCCTGCACAGTGCATGCAGGGCTGCCAAGCCAAGGGATGGCTCTGTCAGCATAGCAGCAATTTAGTTTGAAGAATTAAGGTGAGCGGTGGAGGTAGGAGTGTCCCTAGAATGACTCAGGAGAATGAATGCTGAACACTGTGTATATTCAGTCCACAAATATGGATTGAAAGGAAGGGGCAGGTGAGTGATCTCACAGCTACTGAGCATCTAGAAGAAAATTAATCAGTATTTATATTTCCCAGTGGAGAATCTTCTCCAAGCCACACCCAGGTAAGGGTTCCCAAGTATTACGGGGGCAGAATAAACTGGAAAGTAATCTTTAAACCTCACTGTAGGACATTTATCTGGGTATATTATTACTCATAAATTCACAGTGAAGCAGACTGTCTAAAATTCTCACCCCACAGTGGGGATTCAAGAGTTCTCAACCAAGCATGTTTACTTTCTTCATAAATCCTGGAGACAAGGGCTCCCTCCAGTACAGCTGTGATGGGAGGTTTCACAAGGCTCTTACCTCACCACTGCAGTCAAGTTTTCAGTGCTTGGAATGGACAGAGAACAGAAAGCAGGTTGCTGCCTTGGGCCAGTGGATTCTATCTGAGAAAGCTATATGTTCCACTTCAAGATTTCACTTTATCATTGGTACTACTCATAGTAGTCCCATAGGGTAAATATTATGATCTCCTTTTTACAGGAAACAAGGAGAGATATCTCTCTGACAATTGAGAACTGTGTGAGGATACAGAGAAAACTTATTGAAGAATGTCCCTTGGAACATTCTTTTTTCCCATGTCAAAGCTGTCCTAAAGCCAGGTTGTCAGGGCTCACACTTGGAGCGGTTTTCTGAGTTTATGCTCATCTGGATCTCCCTCACATCCCTCCCCCAATGACTGGGAACCTTTGGACTATCGTCCTGGGCATGGGTGTGTCCAGCGACACTGTAGCCTCAGTCTGGGGCCTGGGGTCTCAGGGCCTGGATCCAAAGGCTAATAGTCAGAGTGTGAGTCAGGTGTTAGTCCCTTGTCCAGCAGACTGGGAAACGCATTCAGAGACATGTGTCCACTGCCTGGGGATTTGACTAATTTTGATGGGTATTTATAAAAACAGGCCTTGGCAAGAATGACTTTTCTTCCTTAAATCACACATTTCACTATTATTTTATTATTTACCTGATTTGACTATAAAACTGTGCACCAAATATTTTCCAATGTAGTGGTTACCTCTTGTTGTATCACTATGCATATTGGCAATTGACATTTATCATGCTTCACTTGTTTCTATGGGTCAAGAATCTGGTAGCTGCTTGGCTGGGTGGTTCTGGCTCAGGCTCCCTCATGACTTGGAGTTCAAGATGTCAGCTGGGCTGTGGTCATCTGAAGGCTCGACTGGGGCTCTACTTCCAAAGGAGCTCACATGAGACTGGCAAGTTACTGCTGGCTGCTGGCAGGAGGCCTCAGTTCCTCACCACACATACTTCTACATACAGCTGCTTGAGTGTCCTTACAACATGGCAAATGGATTTTCCCAAAGCAAGCGATCCAGGTAAAGGCAAGGTGGAAGCCTTGTGTCTTTTATGGGCTGGCCTTGAAAGTCACAGGCTATTGTTTCTGCAATGTCCTATTAGTTATGGACAGGTCAGTCCCATTCAATGTGGGAGGAAATTACACATGGGCATTAATACCAGGAATAAAAGTCACATTAGGGACCATTTTGGAGGCTGGGTAACATACCCCCAAAAATGTGTGCTTAGCAAGTCAACAAAAATCTAAACAACAAAGTTGAAGGGAGTCTCATGACTTAAGAAAGAAAAATGTCTTTGTGAACAGGTAAATTTGCTTCCATAGTACTTGTCACATACAAAGTAGCCCATGTGGCTGTAGCCATAAATGTCTAAAGGGAAATATCCTGAGGGGATTTAATAGCATTATGAAGAAAATATGGCCAAGCTATCTGTCTAACAAAATGGGTGTGGGCAGTGCTTTTTTGAGGGAGACTACAGGCACAGGCAGTGCTTTTTTGAGGGAGACAACTAAAGCAAAAATAGACAAATGGGACTTCATCAAACTGAAAAGCTTCTGCACAGCAAGGGATACTATCAATACAGTGAAGAGACAACCTGCAGCATGGGAGAAAATGTTTGCAAACTACATATTGGACTGATATCCACAAGGGATTGATATCCACAATATGCAAGGAACTTAAACAACGCAACAGTGAAAAAACAAATAACTCAGAAAATGGGCAAGGGACCTGAACAGACATTTCTCAAAAGAAGACATACAAATGGCCAAAAATCACACACATAAAAAATGCTCAAAATCACTAATCATAGGGAAATGCAAATTAAAACCACAATGAGAGATCATCTCACTCCAGTTAGAATGACTATTAACCACAAGACAGAAAATGACAAATGCTGGTGAGGATGATGGAGAAAGGGGAACCCTCCTAACATTGCTGGTGGGAATGTAAATTGGCAGAGCCATTGTGGAAAACAGTATGGACGTTCCTCAGAGAACTAACAATAGATCTGCCTTATGATCCAGCTATTCCACTACTGGGTGTATATGCAAAGGAAATGAGATCAATATATCAAAAAGACACCTGCACTCCCATGTTCATCGCAGAACTATGCACAATAGCCAAGACATGGAATAAATCTAATTGCCCATCAACAGATGAATGGATTAAAAAAATAGTGATATATGTACACAATGGAATACTATTCAGCCGTAGAAAGAAATGATATCCTATTATTTGCAGCAACGTGGATGGAACTGGGACAATCATGTTAAGTGAAGTAAGTCAGGCACAGAAAAATACCACATGGTCTCACTCATACGGGGAATCTAACAACAACAACAAAAAAGTGGTTCTCATAGAAGTAAAGGGTAGAACAGTGGTTACCAGAGGCTGGGAAGGGAGAAGAGTGCAGAGGAGAAGTGGTGGACTAATGGGTATAAAACTGCTGTCTGCCCGAAATGAATCATTGTTCAGTACATGCATGCATAGAAACAACACACTGTACCCCGCAAAAATAAATATAAATAGATTAAAAATTTTAAAATAAAAATACTAATAAAAAAAGAACACAGAGCAAGAAAGAATAATTGGTATGATCTGAAGGGATATTTGCCCAGCTCATGAGAAGGCCCTGGGGAGTTCCAGGGTGTCAGATCTTGGGATGGTACAAACATAAGGACCAGAAAGTGCTGGCTCAGGACAGAAAACAAGCAAGTGCAGGTGACCCCTTGTGTGGGAAGGCAGAGATTGAGGGAAAGACAAGAGTACTTATTTAGTACCTACTGTGTACCCAGCAGCATATATGTGTTATATAATGGGATAATTTATGACAAATTAAATCCATACACAAAAAATTGTCTGCCCCTCTATGCAGAAACATTGCTGGCCAAAGAAAGGAAAGAAATGCTGAAAACCTGTGAAATGTCATAGAGTCGTCACTGGCCTTTAGCCTGTATGCAAACTTGGTTTGCTCAGTGTTATCAAGGGAATGTTATATCCCCCCCCCCAAATTCATATGTTGAAGCCCTAACCCCCAGTGTGGCTGTCTTTGGAAATGGGGCCTCTGAGGAAGTAATTAAGGTTAAACGAAGTCATAAGGGTGGACTCCTAATCTGATAGGATTAGTGTCCTTGTACGAAGAAAGGGCAGGGAGCTTGCTCTAACTGTGCATGTGCACAGAGGAAAGGCCATGTGGGCTCACAGCAGGAGAGCCCTCACCAGACATCAACCTTGCTGGAGTCTTGATCTTGGACTTCCAGTCTCCAGAACTGTAAGAAAATAAATTTATGTTGTTTAAGCCACCCAGTCTCTGGTAATTTGTTATGGCAGCCTAAACAGACTAATAATACACTCAGCAATCTCTGTTTCCTAAAGTGGAGGTTGGCAACTTTACATGTGAAGGGGCAGATAGTAAATATTTTAGTTTTGCAGGCCATATGGTCTCTGTCTCAACTACTCAGCTGTGCTGTTGAAGTGTGAAAACAGCCAAAGATGACACATAAATGGGCATGGGGCTGTGTTTCAATAAAACTTTATTTAGGGACGCTAAAATTTGAATTTCATATAATTTTCACATGTCCTGAAATAGTCTCCTTTTGAGTTTTAAAGAGCCTTTTAAAAATGTATAAACTAGTCTGAGCTCAAAGGCCAGACAAAAACAGGTGGCAGGCTGGGTGTGGTCGGTGACCGTAGCTTGCTGACCCCTGCCATCAAGAAAAACCCTTTATGCTAACTTGTAGCTGGATATGCTAGATCATGCCTGAGTCATCATAAGACTCAACGGGAAAAAAGTGAGCTTCAGGATGAGGGTCTGTAACAATGTTCACCCAAATGACTCCTGAGAAGTGAACGGTCATCCATAAACCCAAATATTTATGTACAATTTCCACTCTGGCTGACCTGTTTTCAGATTATTGAATAGATCAGTCGACAGGTTAAATAGCTTGTTTTCCAAATCTTATTCCAGGTGTATGTGCAAATGGGAGTTTGAATAGATTCAGGATTTTGATGAGACAGAAAGGTGAACTTGAATCTGTGAGACAGGTGCTGAGACACACTTCTTAGCAGTTACCTTGATTCTTAGCTCTGCCTGCTTCAGAAGCAGGAGCTACTAGCGGGAGCTTGTGGTGTGTGTGAGAGCTGGTGATAAATTTTCAAATCACCACATACACTTCAGTTTGATTTGTATTCAAGTTTACCTTTCTGTGCAGACACGAAGCCATCCCACCAGTTGCACTCGATGGGGAGAACCACTCTGAATGGCGTTTCCATTATTACCATTTTTTTTTTTCCATTTAGGGAGCATCTGCCATCTCAATATCCTGAAAACCAGAGACTGGAAGAGGCTGCAGACTGCACTGTATAGGAAACCATTACTAAAAGGAAAACAAACAGCAGAGGGGTGGAGGAAGTTGGGGCAGTGGTTGGGAGCAGAGGAGGGAGAAGGGGGAAACCAACAAGAAGTTGGAGTTTCAGCTGTTACTGAATGTTGGGAAAATATAGGAAAATGGTCAGGGCCCCTCAGATGTTCAGAATCTTGCTGAGCATTTGATGTAAACAGGCACATGTGCTCAGGTGTTCCTTGGTTACCATCTACTGTAACTGTGCATGTGCACCCAGGTATCCTGGGTTACGGACTTAAGTATAAGGATGAGTGGCTCTGATCCACGGCGCCTCCCACCCCTTGGATGCACCCCCCCCATGGGGATACTGCTGCTGCTGGAGGCTGCTGCTGCTAGTGCCCCCAGGACCCTCTGCAGAGCCACTGTCACTGCCGGACCTGTAAGCTGCTGCCGCTGAGGAAGCTGAGGACTGAGCTCCTGTCGTCTGCCAACAGCTCCTGGAATCTTTCCCAATTACTTAGCATGGACTTGCGTGTGAGGGGTCTGGTGATCCAGCCTGGCGTGTGATGGGTCTGGTGATCCAGTCTGTACAATGGGTTTGAAGGGTCTGAGCCCTAGCCCTGACAATATAAATGGAAACTTAGTATAAATAAAATAACTAAAATAATGAAACATTTTGGCTTTAATTATGATTTGCCTTACTTTACACTGAAGGAAGAACTTCAAAGTTAGAAGCAGTTTGATTTTCCTGGAAAATCACATCGACTGGGAGCCCACCTGATCTGTGAAAAGCAAGCTCATGGATCACGTACCACGCCAACTGTTCCGGTTTCCCACCAGCCATCCATGTTCATCTATTCTTTACCTAAGAGAAAGCTCTGTTCATCAAACATTTAAGGCCTAATTGGATCATTGGTGTGGTGTCACAGTAATTAATGCACAGCTTGGAGTAGTTACATAAATGTCAGTCTGAGCAGTAACAAGTACTGCCTGGAAATTACAGGGAGCCTGTGGGATGCAGCCAGTGAGACTCATGCTCAATTGTTCTTGGTGTTGAGGGAGAAATAGCAGGAATATCTCCAGGATACACGGTGTATTATACAGAGATTGAAAGAAAATCTTAACGACAGCTGAGTAGTGATTAGGGCTTTATTATTATGCTTAGCTAAAAGTAGATTAAAATGACTGCAAAGAGAGCACAATATTCTCGTTGATTTTATGTCTTGTTCATTGGAGAAGACTGGGATGTAGAAACCAACTTGTGCTAGTTTATGCCTAAGACAGGAATTTGCTGTAAGGACGTTTTGCTGGAACCCAAGAGCAGACATACAGCTGGACCTCTGGAAAGACGTGGCCTCAGAATGGGAACGCTCGCTCTTCTCTCTCCATATCTCCTTTCTCTCTACAGAGTCACAGCCTTGCTTTTCTCCCCTACCTGGAAATTTTCTCCACTGGTGTTCTAGTAAATGTCTAAAGTTCAGCTCTCTGAAAGAGGCCTTGATTTTGCGTGTTTGCTGATTTCCATGGTGTAAATACTTCCACCATGGCTGATTCAAAGCTGCCAATGTCAGGGCTGGCCGGTTAGCTCAGTTGGTTAGAGCACAGCCTTGTGACATGAAGGTCAAGGGTTCAGATCCCCATACTGGCCAGCTTCCAAAAAAAAAACTGCCAACACGAAGGCAGTGTCAGGAAGAGAGGCGCAGTAGTACACCATTATGCAGTACTTCTACCTTAGAGATATGAGGATGTAAATAATCCTAGAGAATATAGATAAGAACAGAATGTGGTAAAATAATTAGGAAGTGATGAATTTTGAGTAGTTATTACCTTTGTTTTTAATATATTTGTTTATATAATTTAATATATGTATATTTTTTGCAACTTGCCAGTATGGGGATCTGAACCCTTGACCCTGGTGTTATAACACCATACTCTAACCAACTGAGCTAACCAGCCAGCCCTATATAATCTTTAACAATGGTTGTTAACAATTTTGGCTTGCAAAATTCCTGATTATTTAATAATCAGTTGTTGGGACCAGTACCTATGAGCTGATTCTAGCATACCACTGATTTTCCCCCCACTTTAGTGTACAACACAGGCAGTGTATAGTTACCCACAGCTTCCTCCCCCAGAGGGACAGCCTAACAGTCTCAGGCCCAATTTCATGTTCCAGGGAGAGAGAATCTTGTTGGTTGAGTCTGGGTCAGGTGTTCTTGTTTGGCCAGTCAGCTCTGGCTGAGGGTAGGGTGGAGGCTCTTCTTTCCTGGAAGGAGTGGGGATACTGAGGTTGAGGCACCTGTGCTTACTTGGCTGTGTCCCACCTGACTGTGGCCGTTAGGCACCATAGTTGCTACACTGTGCCCAGCTCTGTTATCATACAGACCCAGCTGCAGCTGCATTCACACCTTGTCTCACACTGTGGTTGCCACACACTGCTGTAACAGAATTTTCCCTTTTGCTTCTCCTCTGCTGTAATTTTCCACTCTGAGATAGAGTCATAACCATATAAGATTACCCCTCTTGCCCTGTTGCAAAAACCCGGAAATGCTATGATATAAAAATAACAGCCCTGCTGCATTTGGGGCTCGGCCTTTGGACAAGAGTCTGCTGAACCGGTCAGATTACCCCTCTTGCCCTGTTGCAAAAACCCGGAAATGCTATGATATAAAAATAACAGCCCCGCTGCATTTGGGGCTCGGCCTTTGGACAAGAGTCTGCTGAACCGGTCCCAGCATATCAATAAGCTCTGTTTCCTGCCACAAGCTTCGGTGTTTCCTGTCTCTACCTGCAAGTTTGCGGTAACACACAGCAACAAGTGTGTTAAAGGAATTTCCAGCAGCTTCCATGTTGGTGAAAAAAATTCAAAGGGTAGCATTTATTCAGGATTTATTGTGTACCAGGCACTTCTCAGGTTATTTACTCATTTTACCCCCAAAATTCTGTGATCTGGGCATTGTCCCCATTTTACAGATGAGAAAAATGAACCCCAGAGAAAGTTAGTGACTTACTTAAGGTCACACAATTAGTAAACGGCAGAGCTGAAATTCACATTCAGGCCCATCATAACGCCAAAGCCCTTTTCCAACAACCGAGTTATCTTTCATGCAGAGATACCATGCAAAACAGGATGCCTGATCAACAGTAATAAAGTCCTTGAACTTGTGGAGGAATTGCAACATTTGGATTAGGAAAAAAAGGGAAGAAGAAGATAATTTGAATAAGAGAAATGAGAGCAAAAGCATGTATTATTTTTACCCCCCAAAATCAATCTTGCTGCGGCTGCCTCTCTTCTTTCTTCTAATCTCTGGGGGTGAAAGGCAGATACTGACTTCATTGTAATTGAGGGTTTTGTTGCAGATCATGTTGAGTTGGATAAGAGTGTGGATGCTCATTTTTACCTTATTCATTGTTTGCCTTCCCCGGTCACTTTTGTGTGCTTCTGCCCCCAGGTATTGGGCACAGTTAATTCTTCCTGCAATTAGTATTCACGGTCAGCTAAGCAGAACTAATGCAACAAACCGTTTTTACTTTGAAGGTTATATTACATGTTTCCAAGGTCTGCGGAAAAGGCTGTCTATGAATAAGATATTCTTGACTATCTCTAAGAATTTAATTTTCTCTTTTCTGAATTTTCAAGCCTGCCTATTGAATTCTTTAATGTGATTCCCCAGGAAGCACCCAGAAGTAGACAGACAACAGGATATAGGCAAATTGTTAGTACTTAAAAATGATTCCTTTTCTGGGTGTGCAAGACACGAGTACACACCCCTGCTTGTCTTAGAGTGGCTGTCTCTTCATTTTACTGTTTCCTTTGAGATATATATATATATATATCTCATTACTATAAATTGCTTCCCTAAAAAAAAAAATGCCTGTTCATTTAAAATAGATACAGGAGGGAGCTTGTCTTAGAGTGGCTGTCTCTTCATTTTACTGTTTCCTTTGAGATATATATATATATATCTCTCATTACTATAAATTGCTTCCCTAAAAAAAAAAAAAATGCCTGTTCATTTAAAATAGATACAGGAGGGGGCTGAGAATTCTGACTTCTGATCATTTCAAAATTATATGTAACTATTGCGGTAATTTCCCAGAGATAGCAGAATCAGCAAGAAATATTTCTAAAAAAAATATCCTTTAAACATTTTTTTAGAATAACAAATTGTGACCTCATACTGAATGTATGATACCAATTAATACTTTAAATGACCCAAAATGGTCAGAAAATTCATTTAGCTGCTTTGAAAAAATTCTAATGACTTCAAAATGATGCCATAAGTCAGCCAATTTAGAGTCACTGAAATGTGGTTCAACATAGTGAGGGGGACACATACTATCTCCCAGCTGTTCAGCTTTTGAGATGTGGTGACAACACTATTTTGTTCCATATTCTTTCTTTTTAGCTTCATCATAGTTAAAAATGGCATCGGAGTTTCACCTGATGGTCTTCAGAGATTTATATTACATGAAAAAAAATCTAGGAGAAAAGTAATACCTATTTTTTTAAAAAAATGATTTTATTTCTTGGTTTCTGAGTCTTAACATTTCAGATTTTGTTTATATTTTTCTTTTTAATCTCAAATTTTTTAAATTTTAAAATTTACATTTAATTTTTTGGAAATAGTGAGTCTTATACCCATAAAATTGTGTTTTCCATTTTGCTTTGGCCACTAGGAAGCTCTGAGCCAAAATTGTGATTGACTTCTAGCAATTTGTAGGATGCTATGGTGCTATATCAGGTGTACAGACTCTGTATTAGTCCGTTAATGTTGCTTATAACAAAATACATGGACCTAGGTAATTTATAAGAAAACAAAATTTATTTGCTTACAGTTTCTGAGGCTGGGAAGTCTAAAGTCTAAGGAACACGTCTGGTGGTGGTGACAGTGATCCAGGGGTGTCACATTGCAAGATGGTGGAAGCAGAGAGGGAGACTAACCTGCTCAGTCACTCGCCTTGTAAAGCCCTCAGAACCATGCCCATGACCACCATATTTAATCCATTCACCACGGCCTGGTNAATCACCTGTTTAAGGCCCCACCTTTCCATTACCATAATAGGATTTCCCACCCTCAACAGTTACAGTGGGAATTAAGTTTTAGGGGGACATTCAACCCAAGGCAGACCCTATCTCTGGATTCCCCTCCATGTCACCCCTATTTACCTTATTTTCCCTTATGGGTCAAAATTTTTGTTTATGGATTTCTATAAGCCACCCACCCCCTCCTCCATTTTTGAAAAAGATAAGGTAAGATATATAGAGTGTGATATATAAAAATTGCTTACTGAAAAAATGGTGGACTCCCCAGACCCCTAAGAAGGCTTTCTGCTGAGACTGAGGTCTCCCACCTAGGCATCTCTGCTTCATTGACATCCCGCCCCAGGCTCCCATCCGGAGCTGGGCCCTGCAGTGCCCAGTGGGGAAGGCGGTAATGAGATGAAGCAGGGATGGTAAGGTGCCTGAGGAGTCTTAGCAAGGAGGCCCTGGAAGCTCACTTTCCAAAGGGCTGTTAAACTTAACCGAGGAAGCAACCCCGCTTTCTGTGAATGAGCTCTTCCAGCTGTCCCAGCTCTGGCGTCTGGCCTTGGCAAATGTGAGGGGGCTTTCCAGCCGGCAGGTGGGGATTCTGCACCCAGCTTGGAGGTGAGAGTCTGCAAACCCTGCTGCGGTGAAATATGCACCTTAAAGAATGTTGCTTCTTCCTCCTTCTTTTCTTCCCTCCCCTCCTCCCTCCCCACCCGTTCTCCTCTTGAGGCAGTTCTCCATTAGAACCCCTAGAGACCATGTCCACTTCCAGGGAGTATTGCCCAGTTGTGTCAACTCTCCATGCCGGGTCCATGCAATGCCCTCACCCCAGGGGAGCAAGGGAGGCCTTGTTCGAAAATATCTGTTTTCCCTAGAGGATTTACTTTAAGAAGTGTATAGATGTAGAGCTGCTCTGGAAGAAAAAGTAAAGGGGACTTTTCTCCTTTAAAATCTGTTTAGTTAATAAGACATCTAAGCAAGCACACACATAAAATGCAAAGCCATTATTTGCTCTGATTAAAGCATAAAATCCATTCTCTTCCAGCACACCAGATGATCACGGTTTTTTCTTTTCCTCCCTGAGAATGCCGCCGATGTGTAATCCAGTCCACTGACAGAAAAAAAAAAAAAAAAAAAAAAAAAAAAAAAAAAAATCTGCTGGTAGATTTCTTCTCAAAATGTGTGGTTAGGACAGCAAAAATTTCTGACAAGTCAAGTACAGGTGATTAAAGCTTGCAATGTAAATCAGTTAACATCTGTAATTTTCCTTGTTCTCCAATGCTATTAGTTATTTCAAGGGTAAAAAAGGATGTTTTACTTAATTTTTTTGAATCTTACTAGGTACCCGTAGCTTAACTTAATGATTTGTATAAGTGATAGTAATTGCTGGGACTACAGTTGAGTATTATTAGCTATAAAATGAACATGGTTATATGTCCAACAGAACTAGCAAGGGACAGAAATGCAGTTGTATCCAAGAGAAAATAATTATAGCAATAATCAGTGTAATTCATGATAATGGCTGAATTGAATTTCACACCATAGCTCCAAGCACTTACATTTAATGAATGTAGTTTGTGCTTGTTTACTAAAAAGGTTTTTAGCAGAAAATCGATAATGTAACTTCAGTGTTTCTAATTGCAAATGCAATTATTTTTTTTAAAGCAGTGGTTCAATAAGGATTTTGTAGAGAAAATTGAGGTATGTGAGTGCTGCAAATGCTGGCGCTTTAATTAGTCTACCTGTACATTAGTGCCATGTGCCTTAATATCTATTTATTACAACATATTGATTAAAATGGATTCGTATTCAATTTTAAGGCTAGCTAATGTAATGGACATTGAAACTTTTCTGGAAGCATTGGCTGGGATTACAACACGTTACTGGGTAATGAGGCTTTCTTCAGGAGGTGATTTCAGAAGTCACCTTATAAACCTGGTGGTGGGTCAAGGAGGGAGGGCCAAGACATGCACCAGTGTCCACGAGCCAGTGGAAGGGACACATGTGGTGTCTGGTGAAACAAGGAGCTGTGTGGATTTATCAAGTCTTTACAAATTTCTGCTTACTTGGGTTAACTCCTCTTTGTATCCTTCCCAAGCCCAAGATATGCCTAAAATGGTTATGCTGGATTTGGTGATCTTCTTCAGATTAAAATCCTTTGACACACTTCTGAGTTTGGGGATCCACAGCTAGTCTAGCCTGACCCCCTTATTCTAGAGAAGCTGAGGGAAAGTGCCTTATCTCAAGTCTCAGGCCTTTGAGTCAACCAGTTGACTCTGTTTAAGTCCAGTGTTCATGATTCATGCTGCTGTTGGGTGGATTAGCATTCTCTGCCTAACTGGATCTCTTGCTCAAAACTGACCCTGAGCCTAACCTCCCTTTCCCCCTTGCTTACCTAGTTATAGTCACCACCACCACCACCACCACCACCAACATTACCATCCTCTTCCTCTATGTCTCATTGCCATGGTGCATACACTGGATGTAGGATATAGGATATGGTCTTGCTGGGCTTTACAGAAGCTTTATCCCGCCAGAGAGGATGAAGATTAGCTCTTGATAAGATGAAAATACCTTAATTGCCTACATTCTAAATATATTCATTGGACAGGGATTTCTAAATTTGCTTTGATGATACCCTGGCTCACTATCTCAAAACGTAATTAATTTTGAACTTGAGTACTTTGAGTGGGGTTAAGGATTGGGATTGTATATTACAAGTATATAACCAACATTGATATGCTACTGAAATCCAAAAAGTGTTTAAGTCCCGACTCACACAATATTGCTGGAGGTCTATGTGGGAAAAAGGCA
>NW_007728017.1:76299-78805 GCF_000696425.1 Galeopterus variegatus | reverse complement strand
CAAAAAGTGTTTAAGTCCCGACTCACACAATATTGCTGGAGGTCTATGTGGGAAAAAGGCATACCTACAAATCTGAGCTCCAACAGGGTCTTCTATCACATTGTCACTGAAAATGAGCCCCTGGCAGGAGGCCAATTGAGTTTCTGGACCACCAGAGAACTGCCCCTCTACCCTCCAAGGGACAGCTGGGCTCTCACCACCTCCAGGAAGCCTTTCCTGAGAACACAGCAGGGCCAATGGGCCACTCCCTCTTCTGGCTTCCTGCGGCTCATCAAATGAGGGGTCACGTAATGAGCACTTCCTGTATACCACACACTATACTGGATGCATCACATGGATCGTCTCCTACTTTTACAAGAATTCTTTCAGCCAGGCAGTATTGCACCCATTTTCCAGATGAGAACACTGAGGCTCAGTGAGGTTAAGGCAATGGCCCAGATACAGATGGCCAGAAAGTCAGCAGATGGCCTAGAGTTCCTAGGTATATGGCTATCCCATATACCTACTGTCTCCCCAGCATCTGTTGTGTGTGTTCAACGTCAACTCTACCTACTATTATTAGATTGTGCCATCAGATATATATTTATTTTTCTCATCTCTGGGCTAAAACTTAGATTTCTGTCTGTCCCCTCCCCTCCATTCCTGGTACCTGCTTATAAATCAATAAATGTCAGGTCAGTAGTGATGTCAGTACACAGGTGAGTCTGTTTGATTGCGTCTCTCTGTACAGAGAGCCCACTGCCTTTCATGTCGAGTGTGAGCCCCTGCACTGTCTCCCTGGAGTCTGGAGGCTGAGGCATGTGGCCTGAAGTTTGTATGCAGGCTCAGTTCATTGCGCTGAGACCATGTTGGCACCCACATGATAGCACACGTGTGTGGCTTTCATTTTCATGGGCACCTCCTAGAGAGAAAGCGAGATGGAGAACCAGGGGCACAGCAAACATTTTGCTAGGGCAGGATGATGGAGTGGGAAGAAGGGCTCAGGTCCCACCTACACATCAGCTGTGTGCCCTCTTGGGCGTTCCTTCACTGAGGTGTGTACCTCAGTTTACACACCTGCAAAGTGTAGCTAATGATCCATGACCTGACTCCCTCCTGGGTTTGTTGACGAGGTTCAGATGGGATCTTTATTCTCTGGACATTTTGGAAACTTCAGAGTGCTTGACAAGGGTAGGAAATCCATCTAACCAAGGAGGAGGATAAACAAAAGCCACCAGACGAGTGTGGTTTCTGGGAACTGATTCAGTCCCATCCTGGGAAAACAGCCCACTAATGTCCTGTCCTTTCCCTCCCTAATGAGGAAACGGCCCAACCCTTTGCTAGCTAGAGTCATTAATCTATGGATTAAAAAGTTAAGCTTCCTTCATCCTTCCTGGCACATGGCGTACATACAACACAGCTCCATGGGGCCACCAGGGGCGCCTGCCTGCCGGAGCCATCTCTCTGCCTGGCTGGAAAAGACAGACGTCCTGTTTGACCAACAAATGTATAGAAAATAGTGGCCGGTAAGTAGCAATTACGTAATAATCTTATCCAAAGAAAATGTGGGCTCAAATTAAGATGATTTCGCCGGGAAAACATTAAGGTATACAAAGAGTTCTTAATAAAGAGAAATAAATAGTGCAGCTTTTCCGCCATGGTTATTTTCGATGGTTATCTGCCCTCGCTGCCGCCGTGGCTCGGGCTGCATTTTCCACGGGGCTCAGCGTGCGGCATTTTGCTCTACAAAAACAACTAGCTCCTTTCCAGCCAATGATTACTTGTAATTATGCTTTCCCCTGCTATTATTCTAATAGACCTGTCATGTTGCTTGGAGGACTCAGGCGTTTGGAATATACGACGGCTTTTATGGATGGACTGCTGGAACACTTAATATAGCTCTATTTTTGAATTATCAAGTTCTATCCTTTTGAAGTCTGTGTTAGTGGAACTCCTATTTATGAGATGTGCTGTGCTTAAAGGTTTGCTATTGATGAAGAGGTCCAACAGAGCCTTTATCGTAAGTACGGCAGCATCCTCCCTGAGAGATAAATAGCCGTGCTAAAAGGTATGGTGTGTACCTAGGCTGCAAATTACTAGCCAAGTACCCCTAACAGTATACTCCAGAAATACCTCTATGCTTCTTGTTTGTTCTTTTCCATAAAGATGAATGACATTTTTTAAAACATAGAGGGGTGGCAGCAAATTGATCATGGTTGGTCATCAACGTTAATTGGGTTTGAAAATACCTCTATGCTTCTTGTTTGTTCTTTTCCATAAAGATGAATGACATTCTTAAAACATAGAGGGGTGGCAGCAAATTGATCATGGTTGGTCATCAACGTTAATTGGGTTTGAGGAACATGTTTGTTCTGGAACGGAGTATCTGAGTCTAAGCACAAATGCGGCTTATAGCCACTGTGCTTTGAGAATTTGCTTTTCTTTAAGTTTTTTAAAAATTTGCTCTTCTTGAAGTTCTTTAAGGAGGACTTGGCTGAATAAGGGTAAGCCAGGCAGTGGTGCCTGT
>NW_007728017.1:59412-75875 GCF_000696425.1 Galeopterus variegatus | reverse complement strand
TTAATTGGGTTTGAGGAACATGTTTGTTCTGGAACGGAGTATCTGAGTCTAAGCACAAATGTGGCTTATAGCCACTGTGCTTTGAGAATTTGCTTTTCTTTAAGTTTTTTAAAAATTTGCTTTTCTTGAAGTTCTTTAAGGAGGACTTGGCTGAATAAGGGTAAGCCAGGCAGTGGTGCCTGTGCTGGAGAATCTGAAAAAGCTGCTGGGGGCAGCAGAGCAAGGGCCTGCAGCTCCAGGCAGTGGTGTGTGAAGGGTGGGCCATGGCGTGGTGTGTCAGGCAGACGAGGCAAGCAGCATGCAGAGATCTTAGAAGGGGGTGGCCTGATGTAGAAGTTGTCATCAGAAGTGGTTCCCAAAGGTCTGATTGTCTGAACACTTCGATGAGCCACCAGCTTGGGCGGAAGTTTCCTTTAGCAGCTTAGCCAGGTTTTTTTTTTGTGGGCCCAAAGGTGGAGGCACTTTTAAGTTAAAGTAATTGGATGGTGCAGGCACTTTTTTGGGGTCTGGGCAGCTGTCATGTGGAAAGACACATTGTGTGGCTGACACATACAGGAATTTGGGGGAATGTATAGTCTGGGTCGTTCACATTGTACAGAAACGCACTTCAGATATATGAAGCTTCTAGCAAGCATCCCAGAGGCAGACAACTCCTTTGGCAGCTGACATCAAAAATGCAGAGAGGCAGGACCACAGAACAGCTTTTGACTACGCGGCAAGAACTTACATCGATTCCCCAAAGAAGGCAGGGCTGTTGCTCCAGAGTGTTTGCCTGGTGTTTTTCATTTGGAACCTTCATGCATCAGAACCTTGACTACACACTCCCTGTCTAATTCATCTTCACCCATATATTTTACCATTATGGATAGCCTTTCCCCTTAAGCTTGTCTATTTACTAGCCGGTGTGACAGATGACAGCGACTGTGAGCCATGTTAGATGGCATTTGTATGGCTCCAGCGCCAGAAGCATTCTAAGCGCGGGTGTTGCATATTTATTGATCTCCATATTCCCAATAATCTGATGCCCGTCACATTTGACAACATTATGTGGAGAGGTCAGCTAGATGTGGCTAATGAAACTGTTTCCAAGATGGATGTTGTTTTCCACAACATTACCCTTGCAAATAGCTGTCAGTGGGGTATTTCACTGTCAGGCCAGGCATTTGAGAACCCTTTTTTTTTTTTTAATAGTTGACATTAACATTAAACAAAACCCGAAGCTATTAAATCTTAGTATTTATATACAATAGAAAACATGGATGTCTTGGCATCTTTCCAAATGAAAATCTTATTAACAGACATGGTGCTTGTGGCAAAGTCCTCAGCAATTGGAGATTGGCTTGGCTGTCTAAAATGTTTGATGGATTAACCCAAGATGACGTGAAGGACCAAATGGGGAATGGCTGAAGTCTGGAGGATTAAACCTGCAAATAGAAAGGCTTGCTGCAGTCTGGAGGCAAGCGGCACTTGTCTGACTGTGTTTCCAAGCTTCCACGTGGCTGGGAGCAGCTGGCACAAAAATGCACTCAGGTTTCACAAGAAAAAGAAAGAAAGAAAAAAAGAAAGAAAGGAAGGGAGGGAGAGAGACAAAAAAGAAAAAAGATGAAACAGGATTTGCAAAGAGGATCTAATTTAATAAAATGCTATGCATGAATTAATGACACTGGGAATGCATCTGGAGCAGTAATGAAAATGTTAAAGACAGATTTGCCACACCTGAATCCAGAGCCCTTTGAAAGCCCTGCAGAGGGGCATTTAGATACTTCCCATTGTCTTGAGGCTTACCATGTTGGACAGTGATCTGATGACTCGCTCTAATGAGTCCATCCTGGCAATCAGTAAAACACTTACTGAGTAGTTGTAAGCACTATGTGCCAATGCAATTTTTGAGAACCTTGTGGCATATTTTGTTAGGACCACTGAGGATTCTGAGTGCTTTAAGAAAAGCATAGGAAATCTCTAGTTTGAAATACATTATTTTACAAAATCAGGTATATTTAGTGGGCTTCTTCATAGCAGTATTCCTCTTCCAACTCTACCCTAGAGCGGACAAAAACAAGGATACATAATGGAGTTAATAATACTTGGCTACTGGTTCAACCAGAACTTTGTCAACAATGAATGCATTTATCCAGTGCTAGCATTTAGGGCCATTAACTCACCACATTGCTTACAGTCACAAAAACTGAAGAACTTCTCGACGTGCTCATTTTGTAGGGTTGAAGGAAGGATGCCAGAGAAGAGATGATTAACTATTGTGCCTTTTTCTTCAGTGGATCTCAGTACCTCTTTCGACCACATCCTTTTTCAGGTTATTCCTTTTGCATTGTGTTGAATGAAGAGGTAGAAAAGAATTGAGTTCGAGAGCAATGAAATTCAGGGCTGGGCAGATGCTTATGTTCTTTTCAGATGGAAAACTTGTTTTTCTTTCATTCCCTTTCCCACCCTGGGAATATATATACCATTAAGAAAGTATGTTCTCTCTTTGATGAATACCTAAAAGTAATGAGGGAAACAAAATCTGACAAAGGCAAAAGCCAACTCCAAGTAAGGCAGGGTGGCACAGCATACTGCCCATGATTTAAGAGACAAAATCCTCATTAAAGAAAAGCACCATCAAAAAGTAACATGTGAGAGATGCAAGTTAAAGCTACCCCAGGTAGCTTTAATTTAGTCATGAGCAAATTACATGGATAGTAGTTGCTATAGTAACTTGTAGACAATATGGTGTTTATGTTGCTATTGAGGTATCTTGTACTTAACCAAAATAAGGGGTGGGGGGGGGAGACTTCCAGGAGCACGTGCATGAAGGGAGTGCTTCTCATAAACATGTTACTTTTTCCATTTTAGTGTTTATTTATAATGAAATGAGTATCTACAATTATATACAGCCTGTGGGTTGGTTTGTTATTAATATTTTTCCTCATCAAGATGTCCATTTAAAAGACTAGTCCCTGCAGCACAGCTGAGGGCACCCTTGCCACCATCTCAGATGGTTTCCAGAAGCAGGATTCTGTGGTTCCCTGTGGCTGCTGTAATGTCCAGGCCAATATGGGTCTGGTGAAGTCCAGACCTAAAGTCCAAGAAAGCTAGAGAATTCAGGGCAGGACAGGCTGTGAGAGGTTGTGGTTTTATGTATTTATGGAGTATTTGGTAGTTAGCACAATTTTGAAAAGCATTTGAGGTCCTTTCTGGAGTGCTGAAAGGTGGTGTCTCACACATGAGGCTGCAGCTGATGGAGAGGCAGTGGAGGATGTGGTGAAGCAGGTAGTTGTTATTTTGCCTTGAGAGTTTGGCAGGTGGACCCAATTTGGGTTTTGGGGCCTGGCAGCTCATTCCATAGCAATTCACCCAATAGTTGCTCTGCCTTTTCACAACTATAGATCTCCAATTCTAAATCTGGTTTCGGCAAACTCAGGGTGCTTCCAGTCCTTTCAAATTCTTAAAGCAAAACTGATTATATTAATTAAATTTAAAAATTCATGTCAATCAGGACTTTCTGCATTTGGGATGAAAAAGGGGATTCTTAAGAAGGGGAAATGCAGAGGTAGGGTCCCACCGGCCCTAAATGAAGGGAGTCACGGAAACAAAACCTGAACGCTCCGAGGCGTCTTGCTTCTGCACATGCTCTTGACTTCACACTCTTCTTAGCACAAATTCACATGCGTTTTCTCTCCACGACTCTGGAACTAGAAAAGCTGAGTTCTAGTCCCAGTTCTGCCATTTCCTAGCATGTGGCCTAAGGAACAATCCCTTAATATTTTTTATTTGTAAAATGCTCCTAATAATGCCCACCTGACCAGTTGGGACTGGATAAAGCAGTGCCTGGAATGCTCGGGATGCATGTGTGGGCTGCGAGAGCCACCACTCAACAGCTCTTATTTATCTCCACACTACTTTGGCTGTGGGTGAGTCATTTGATTTCTCTGACCTCAGTTTCCTCATCTGCAAAATGCTTTCACTGGCCTTGCTGGCCTCAGAGGGCCTGGCCGCTCCTCACAGTCTGTGAATATATGGTGTAAGTTTCTCCAGGTTTCTAAATGCATTTCCCTTAAGAAGTGTGTGCAAAGATCTCTCTAGTCTTCATGGTCAAATGCAAATTCCTTTTCTTTCCCTGAATTTGAAGAGCTGCTCAGATGGAAAGTTGGTATCATGTGTACATTACAGGCCTGGCTTCAGGAGCTCGTAAGAGCAGGAGAAATCATCAATTCGAACACTTTGCTTTCAGGCTGAAAATGTGTTTTAATTCATTTTATAAAAGAAGCAATTGAAATTTCTCACCTGAGTTCAAGTGACGGATGCAAGGCCTCATGACCCTCAGTATTTTGGCAGCTCTACCTGCTCTACGTTGATATTTGCAGAGAGTTCCCGAGAAGGGGGCAGTTCCAAGGAAAAATGTTCAAAAGGGGAGGCCAGTGAATCTTTAGTCAATTACTGTCAAAACCAATACTGCATCACTTGAGAAACAGATGGGGGCCAGGCCATCGGAGGCAGGGGAGGGAGAGGAAAAGGTGGAATTGCTTGAAGAGCAAGCAGTATTGGGCCACCTGACTCACAATTGCAATCCATCTCCAAAGCTCTCAGTACCTGCGACGCTTCAGCACCTCACCCGTGCAAAACTCATTAGACTGTGAAGTAAGTTGAGTAGGAATCAATTTTTTGTCTAGCCCCAGAAATTCTTTGGAATAATATGTCAAAATGGTTATCTCGTCTATTGAAATTGGCTTAAAAATATCAGAATTTCTATGGATATTTATGAGATTTCTGTGTTACTGTCTGGCTCTCTGCATGCGAGTGTGTCTCCACAGATGCCTGGAGAATGTATAGGCAGCCAAGTGCATTTATTTTTACAGAGGGTAATTATTACAGTCTCTCTTTCCAGAAATGAGCCTTTTGTTTTATGTTTTCAGCGAGCACTTGTGAAATATTAAGATATTTTACTGCCTTAATGTTCTGAATTGTTTGCCTCTCCATTTTGCAATCTAAAACTCATTAACAGTGGAGCAGTTTAATCAGAATGAATCAAGTTGTGAAATGGACACGTGGGCCGCTCACCTCGCCATAAAGCACGGCTGGAACTTTTCTGAACGGCTTAATCAAACTTAGAAGGCAGCGACAAATAAATGATTATCATGGACAATATCAGGGTAAACAGAACCCAGAGCCATGAACTTGGTAATAATTCTTCCTCACTCAGCACATTTGCCAGGGTTTGGTCTTAATTCATGGGATGGACCCATAATGATAGGGTTTAAGTTGCCAGTCCTTTTGTAAAATTTTTCTTTTAACAAGCATGATCAGGGAAGCAAAATAAAACTGAGTAAGCCTGACATTAATTCCAGGAATGTTCCTCCACTAAAAATAGACCCTGGGGGTGTTGGGAGGCTCCAACACACACCTTTTGGGGAAGACCTTGATTTCTTTTTTTGCTTTCAGTCTCTTTTTAATTAATTTATCATTATTATCATTATTATTTTTATTATTATTATTAGTAGTACATTCTAAGATGTTGCAGAGCAGGTGGGGGTGGGGGGAGAAGAAACGGGAGGGAGACAGGGTGGAAGGAGGAGGAAGTGGGGCAGGTGGGACGTGGCGGAGGTGCATGGCACCCCTCATTCCATCAGGGGAGTCCAGGGGGCTTCCTGCAGGGGCTTGGTGGTTGTAGCTGGGCTGGATGCGGACGTGGGGTGGGGTCGTGACTGATGCCCTTGGCGCTCCCCCAACCTTGGCTTCAGGAGCCCGGTCGCTGGGTGGGCGGGGCGGGGGGGGTGTGCCGAAGACCTTAATTTCAAGAGTGACCTTTTCTTTGTACTCTAAAAATATTATTCCAGAATTTTCTCTGCATAGGCAGCTAAGAGTGTTTTGTGGAAACGGTTTTTAGCGTCCTTTGGTTTGTGCCCACACTAAATACTCCAAGTTGTTTAGCAGAGTCTGTATTATGAATTTGAATTCAAGGCCACCAGGAGGGCAGCCAACTCGACACAATTGCCCAAGATGTTCCCTGTTTTAGCACTGAAAGTCCTGCATCCTGGGAACCCACTGATTCAGGCAAATTGGGATGGTTGCCTGAGATAAGTCCCATGCCCCAGATATTTCCTGGCTTCAGTGCCTGAAATTATTACTCTCTCTTCCAATGCAAGAATTTCAACTACAACTTCTTAAGCAGATGGTTATTTTATATATGTATATGTGTATATATACAAATATACACACATATAAATAATACATTACTATAATTATATATTATATATTTTTGTTTATGATTTTTGTCCCACCTTCTTCTGAGAATGAATTGAAGAATCCATTTAGGCTTCCAGCATATGCCTGGATATTTGAGGTTTCCCCATCTCTATGTGGTCAGTAAGAACTTGTAAGACAACAACATATTTTATAGTCTTAAGATTATGAATTGAAATTGCACCCCCTATACCATGCCTCTTTGTTATTTTTGTAATTTGCACCAGCAAAGCACCATTCTTATCCTGCACAGGCTTAGGTGGCTCCAGATAGAGAAACTTAGTCTTGTCACTTTGGTTTCTTTCTCATTATTAATTAAGCTTTTGCCTTCAGGATGGGGTTTGTTCAAACAGACACAGGCTTTTTTCCCCCCAACATCCCTTTTTACTCTTTTAACTGTTCGATGAGATGAATCCTAACTTCACCACCTCCTAACTGTGTCACAGAAGGAAGTGTGTGACCCATGTTATGCCTCCTGTTTCTCATCTGTGGAGTAGAGGTAAGATTGTGTAGGTACAATCCATAGAGTTACGTGCTTTGGTATTCAGTGTGCTTTGATGTTCAAGAATGTACCAGATAATGACTTGGTCAGGTCTTCTGGGCTGTGCTGGCCGGCAGGGTCCATTCATCAGCTGTTGACTGGACCAAGCTGATTTTATGTAAGCACAAACTCTTAATCCATGATTTCAGAGGTACCTCATGGCCCATGGGAATCAGAGAAAGGGCCAGCTCAATTCTTCACGAATTATTGCTGGGCTTGTGGAATATTTCAAGTTCAAAGTCAAGTTGATTGTTGTATAATAGTTTGTAAATAGAATAATTCCTTTCTAGTTCCCTTCCTTGAGATTCTGGTCTACTTGGGTTTACTTTTGAATGCTTTTCTAACAGTCCTACGTTGGATTAATCAAAATTTGGAAATGATTGGTGTTATTTCTGTTTGTTTAATAACTACCCTTAACATTTAACATACATACTTTTATTAACACATACAATTTCCCTTATTTTTATTCTTCTCCTAAACGATATGAGGCCGTTAGAACATTACATATCAGTTCTTTTCTGAATTTTCTAGAAGAATTAAAAAAAATAAAAGGAACATTACATATCATCCAGCAGTAACAATTAACATTTTGGAAGTGTTATTTCCTCTACCCCTCTTATTTTTCTATTATTAATGTTGCTCTTATTATTATTATGGCATACTTTATAGCAAATCCCCGACATCATATCTTTCCATCTAGATATACTTTAGCTAACAAGAACTTTTTCCTCTTTAAGATAACCACTATGCCATTATCACAGTAAACAAAATTAACAATAATTTAAAATATGATCTCCTATCCTCTCCATATTTAAATTTCCCCAGTTGTCTAAAAGATCTTTTCCATATGGTTTGTTGCCATAAGTAGCCAAATATGGTTTATATATGACGTTTGATATTTCCCTAAGTATATTCCACCCCTCCCCCCATCTTTTAAATCAATTTATATTTTGAAGAAAATGTAATGTGCCCCATGGTCTGAATTTTGCTGCTTGCTTCCTCTTGGTGTCCTATAGTTTATTTTTCTATTCTCTAAGGTATTGAAAACTGGCATTTAAATTAACTGATAATTTTAAATTCAGGACTTTTTGGGTCAAAACACATCGGAGGTGTTGCCATGTTTAGGCTGCATCATGTTGAGAGGCACAGAAATGTCTGACGCCCCACTTTTATTGATTGATCGGGGTTCAGGTGGTATCAGCTGAATCCCTCATTATGAAGTCAAAACTTTCACTTAGCACATCGGAGGTGTTGCCATGTTTAGGCTGCATCATGTTGAGAGGCACAGAAATGTCTGACGTCCCACTTTTATTGATTGATCGGGGTTCAGGTGGTATCAGCTGAATCCCTCATTATGAAGTCAAAACTTTCACTTAATGCTTTTTTAAAAAATTGTGGTAAAATATGCATAAATATACATAACATGAAATTCACCATTGTAACTGTTTTCTTTCTTTCCTTTTTTGGTGGCTGGCTGGTGTGGGGATCCGAACCCTTGACCTTGGTGTTACAAGGCCACACTCTAACCAACTGAGCTGACCAGCCAGCCCATTTTAACCATTTTAAAGTGTACAGTTTAGTGGCTTTAAATGTATTCACATTGTTGTGTGACCTTCACCATCATCCATCTCCAGAACTTTTTCATCTTCCCTGCTGTGATTCGAATGTGTCCTCTCTGAAATTCAGGTGTGGCCAGTGTGATGGCATTAAGAGGTGGGACCTTAATTGATGTCATGAGGGTTCCTCCGTTGTAAATGGAATTAAGGCCCTTATAAAAGAGGTATTAGGCTCACTCGCCCTTCCACCTTCCACCATGAAGCAAGTGGCTTTAAATTGCATTGTGTGTCCGCACTACTAACTTGGTACACGGTTTCACTTATTTTAGTGTGTTTTCAATTTTTAGGATTTTTTTCTTAAAAAAAATTTTTTTTAACCTCTTCTATTCTGGCACCTGGAGATGTCCCTTTCTTAAAGTTTATCTGTGTGCTACATTTTTGGGGGGGTTATGTTTTATCCAGGATTTCTATGTATGATGAGTGGGAGGGAGTCCTTCAGAATATAGGTCTTCCTTTTGTTGGAAGCAACATGATCCAGATTTACAAAAGCTACACCGAAAAGGGGACGTATATGGGAACTGGGAGGGATTATCTACTATGCAAAAGTTTCCTTTAAGGAAGGACTTCTAGAGTGTTGTAATTAAAATTTTATCTTTAACCAAAATTGAGTTTGTAAGTATTGCACAAAATGGGGTGTACCTGTGTTTTGCAAAGGGGCCGTCTCTGTCCTGGACCTGAGGAATCTGGGCCATGGGCATACACATTTCTGCAATCATAGGCCAGAGGAGAGAAGAGTCAATCACTAAATTATGCTTTTGGCCTCATTCCAAAGTTCAAACTCCAAACACACCACAAAACACTGTATAAGATAGGCTTCTGGGAAGAATAGATCATGAAGAGAAAAGAAACCAGGATTATCCCTAATGGGATAATTAGGAAAATCCTTTAGTCAATACTGTTTAATTTCCTTTCAAATTCCTAGTTGCCCTATTAACAATGTAATCAGGGTCTTCTGATAGTTTCTAACATGACCTAGATTTGAACTTTACCCTTTCAAAGGGGTGGGCTTTTGTTTTTTCCTTCTAAAGCCCCTGATATTTCTAAATGCTAGGCTCTGTTGGCTGAGGTGTTGTGCCAGAAATCACTTTAGAATGGAATTAGCCCAAATGGTGGAGAATGGAATATAATGTTGAGGTTGACTATGGTACCAGATGAGCTTGGCTGAGCCTCGTATGCTAACGAGAGTGGCATCTCGCTGATGCTTTGTTGTATAAATAGAGAACAGGTGTTGGGGTTACCTGTTGCTGTGTTGTCCCCCTCCCAGTAGGTGCCCTGTTAGGTGGAACTTTTCAGCCTGGGTTTTGAAGAAGAGTCTTTTGAAATCACCTCTAGCCTGGATAGCTTCTAACTGATCGTTTTCTCTTTGACTCCTCCCATTTTTACAACATCCTAAATGAATAGGCCAAAAGGAAGACTCTTAAGTTTTCTAAACAGAGACCTGTCACACAACTGTCCTGCTTAAAACCCTTTGGTGAGTCCTCTGAAGATCAAGTGTAATCCCCTACCCTGGTACTCAGGGCCTCTGAATGGGGCCTGATGAACGTCTCCTCTGTACCCGACCTGTGACCCTTAGCTGGCAGCCCAGATATCCTGTGCTCTTTCATTCATCCCAGCCTTGGTCTGTAGCTCTTCCCTGGGCCTGTGACATTCTTCCCATCAGAAGCCATGCAGTTAACCCTTTACATATGGGACCACAGGAGGACCAAGAATAAATCAAGGAGAGCTGTGCCAGGACTCCAGGCCCACTGGTTTTGAGCTTTCTCCTGTGACAACTCTGTGACTTTATCTTTCATTTGTACAGACTTGCTTAGCTTATCCAGCTTGACTTGACCCTCTGCTGGGATTGTACCTTACTTTGCTTTTTTGCTGTGTGGTTAAGTTTATATGTCAACTTGACTGGGTATGGGTGCCCAGATATTTGGCGAAACATTATTTCTGGGTATATCTGAGAGAATGTTTCTGAATGAGATTAACATTTAAATTGGTGGACTCAGTAAAGCAGATGATCCTCCCCAGTGAGGGTGGGTATCATCCAATCCACTGTGAGCCTAAATAGATTTAAAAAAAAAATAAGTAGAGAAAGGGAGAATTCATCCCTTCTGCCTGTTTGTGCTGGGACATTGGTCTTCTCCTGTCCTTAGTCTGGGATTTACACCATTGGCTCCCCTGGTTCTCAGACTTTTGAACTCAGACTGAACTATGTCACTGATTTTCCTGGGTCTCCAACTTGCAGACAGCAGATAGTGGGACTTCTCAGTCTCCATGAGCTAATCCCCGTAATAAATCTCTTTCTGCATATCTCTGTTTATCCTACTGGTTCTGTTTCTCTGGATAATCCTGACTAATACAGCTGTCTAGCAAATTCCTATCTACCTATTTGACTCCCAGAGCATGCCCTTCATATCTCTTATCTCTGAGCACTTGCTGCATTGAATAGTAAACATTTCCAATTTCTGCCTGGTGCATGTCTGAGGATGCATTTTGCCTGGTTAAAGGAGACTTGATTGATGACAAGAATGAGTGAAAGAATAAATTCAGACAGGATGGTTCCAATTAGGTACCATTTTGCTTGGAGAAAGTTGGGCAGAGGATCTTGTGGGGCCCCATCCACCTGCGTAAAGAAAGGAGGCAGATTTCACCCTGATATCAGCCAGTTTCTTGCCCTCATTCTGGCCTGTGCTGCCATGAAGGTTAGGCTAGATTAAAGATAACAGAGGGCAGAGACTGGAACCTGTCAATGCTCCAGAAGGGCCACTGTTCCTATTGGAGAAGATGCTGAGTGAGTCAATGAATGAATCAATGAGAGTATGTGAAGGGAGCAGAGAAAATCCATTACCATGACGAAAACATAATCTATGAGAACCCCTGGAAAGGATCCTAGGACCTGTATGAACACAATGGGCAATTCAAGATTATTACAGTCTAAGAAAAGAGGTTGGTCTGAGCTGTGTGTGCAAAAGAGACAACTGTAGGCTGAATGAAAAGAGGAATGGAGTTAAGAGGCCTGGGCTTTGCTACATTGTGGATTTAGGTCAACTGTAGAGCTGGCCCTCTGTCTATCCATCCATTTGTCTCTTCAGTCATTTATCTGTCTACTCAATCATCCATCGATCCTTCCATCAATTCACCTGTCCATCCACCCATCCACCCATTCATCCATCCGCCTGTCTATCCAGCATCCATCTATCCATTCGTCCATCCATCCATCCACTTGTCTGTTCATCCGTCTGTCCATCCATCCATTCTTACATCCATCTTTACCAACCACCTATAGTATATTAGGGATTAGAAACCCAAATATGACAAAGACACTGTCTCCACCTCCATGGAACTCAGTGAGAAGAATGGGCAGTGGGAAGGGTGTCATACAAACAGTTACTATGTAACAAGGTAATCCTTTGGAGGCACAGTCTCTCCTCTGTGCTGGGAGCGCTTACATTTGCCAGGGGTCAGGAAAGGCTTTGCAGAGGAGGCAGCGTCGAGCCCAGAATTGATCAGGGAGGAGGTGTTCAGTATTTGGGCCTCAAGTTCTACCTCATCTGTGCAAGGCAGCCAGGGGCCAAATGATGTTTAGCTAAAGATTTTTGTGCAGATTTCATATTGAACGTCAACAAGACATATGGAGGGCTAGTGGGGAGATAGAGCTAGTTAGACACTAGGCTGGGCTGGGGGCACCCCACCTTCGAGGGGCCCCAGACCCTGTCCAAGACTGGATATTGCCCATAGGTAGTTGGAGAAAAAACTCCACTGCCCCCAGTTACTTGTTTCCTGGGACACTTGTATGTGGGTTTTCCAGGCTTACTCAGGACCCAGGGCCCATTGTCTGTTGTGTGGCAGGAACCCCATGAATTTTCATAGCCTCCATTCAGAGTGATTAAAACCTTAATGAAATTTAATTATCTTGATGTTAAGCGTTTTGTG
The DNA here is from genome assembly GCF_000696425.1 of Galeopterus variegatus. Taxonomy (NCBI): domain Eukaryota; kingdom Metazoa; phylum Chordata; class Mammalia; order Dermoptera; family Cynocephalidae; genus Galeopterus; species Galeopterus variegatus. The sequence continues at coordinate 63,560 of NW_007728017.1, read as the reverse complement.
TTAAGTTATTGCGTTCTGACCACTCATTGTTTTCTGCAGGCTCAGGGCAGCTCACCCCACCTCCACCTGAATGGAAGGGAAAGTTGAATATATTTATATGAAATTTCCCCCAAAGTAATTGCCTTCAATGAAACACCAAGTAGGCGTCAGGATTGAATTTATAAATTGGGCCGGCTGCAGATGAGAGCTACCGTGTTTGGAATGGTTCTCATTAATCCAGGGTCTCCAGAAGGAGCGATGTGAAAAGTTCAGATTGTAAGTGACAGGTGTTTATGGTTCGCAATTGCATTAAACAGGCTCTTAAATGCAGGTTAAAGGCCTCCGTGAAATACAGAATATACCTTAAAATGGCCTAAATTTTTGCCATTTTGGACTTTGCATTACTTGCCTACAGAATTAGTAGAGCTTTCAGTTAATCAACTGTCAGTGTAAATTGCTTTGGAGTGAAATGCTTATAAATACCGGTAAGCACAGTTTGCTTTGGCCTGTTTTTTTTTTTTTTTCTTCTTCTTCTTCTTCCCCTGGGCCTTCCAAAGGCCTTCAGCTGATGGAGAGCTTTTAATTTCACATTTTGGCCCCCACCGCAGGTGATAAACAAAGGTTTCCCCGCTGCTCTGGCTGGGGTCAGTTATCCAGCCTCCCCGTCAATCCCACTCCCCGTAATTACACACAAAAGGTGCCTGAGATCCACAGCTAATTTGCGGCCTCTGTTTAGCAGAATTTAATAGCAGGTATTACTGCTGCCGCGGTAATTAAGGACCTTTGTCAATAAGACGGAATGGATGGCCACACTTGGTTGTAATCAGTGGGCTCTCGAGAGCCGGAGCAGTGAAAAGGGAGAGAGGCAATCCATTCTGTGAATAACACGGGCCTCCTGGCCCGCCCTCCCTTCCAGATCGGGCAATGGAATAATAATTCCCCAGGCAATGAAAGTACAGGAATAAAAGTACTTTCCCTCCAGCCGGTGATTTTTTTTGACTTTTTATTTACTCTACTGAGCTTTCTTATTTGCTCCGGGCTGCATTTGATGAAGTATTGTTTAAACAGCACAGAGCAGAATGGATGGAGGCGGTGGGGAGAGGAGGAGGAATTTTAACCAGGTGGCGAAGGAGGCGTCCTCCTTAAAGGTGGACGGCCGTTTGGTGTATCAATTATTTCTGCAGGATACAAGAAAAAAAAAAAAATGACAAAACCAAGTGGCTTCATGAAGAGGTGGAGGGTGTCATTTAGTGCCGTCTCTGAACATAGTCATTCAGCTCTAAATGGGTCGCCTGTAACAAGCTTAAAGTGAACTTGGGGGGCGCTGTCACCCTCCCGCCTCCTCCCTAATGTACCGATGAATGGCGCAGAGCAGAGAGCCGCGGGGGGCAGGGGCGGGCAGGGGCTGGCGGCCACAATTCAAAGACACCGTCAAGGTGTGTGCCCCTCACTGTAATTGGAGAGGAAGCTGCCTTTCCCTCTCGATTCCCTGCCTTTTTACTGGTTTTAACAAGCATGATGCTTTTAATAGTGCTTTGAGTACCCTCTCTTTATACGCCTCTCCCTCTCTAAAGCAGCTTTAACTATGCTCTTTCTGTCGCTAATGTCTGAAAAACTTCTACCTTTAATCATGCCCAGATAAGGCGGCAAACAAGCGGCCCTTTCCTTTTGCAATTATGTGCTGGCGAGTCGCTGCCTGGCCTGGAAGGAAGGGGGCGGCGAGCGGGCAGGGTGCAGGGGAGCTGGAGTGTGTGGGGCTGATGCCAGGCCCAGCGCATGGGGACGTTACAAGGGGCCTCTTGTTAGGGGACAGCTGTGGGTCAATTTTAAATGACTAAACCTGCTGCAAGGTGGAAGACAAAAATCCATTTGATCACTGAATGTGGTTAATAAAAGATTGAAGTTAGGTTTGTAGCTATTCCATGAATTACCCCCCCAACCCCAAGCCAACACACACAGTTTGCTTTATTCCTGTTTAGGATGCAATGCCAAGCTGGGCTGATGGGTGGGGTCTTCCTGTGAAATGTGCTTTGAGGATCTCACATGCCCGTCTGGGGTGGGGAGGGATTCAGGGTGGGCTGGCTCCATGTACAGGCTTAGAAACAAAGGTGGAGAGACAGGACAGATTCCATCTTCTGAGAACCAGCATGCACATAGCCTTTGGGTCCTTCAAAAGGGTGCAGGGGCAAGGCTAGGAGCTTTGGGGCCTGCAGGAGGACTCCTGGCTCAACGGAGACTCATGGGCCCAGGGGTGCACAGAGGTTCCATGGTGCTGTCCTTCCCAGCGAGCGGCTCTCAGGGGAGAGGAGGAGAAGGGTTTTCTTTAGGGCTTCTAAGCATCCCTTCTCCAAAGGTATCTGTCTGAAAAGTGTCCCTTTCATCCCTTCCCCCCAAATTCATTAGGGTTCAAGTCCCAGCCCTGGGGCAATCTAGTTGAGCATGTTAAACCAGTTTTCTTTTCTGTAAAATGCAGGTAAGAATTAGTCTTACCTTATCATCCCTTCCCCCCAAATTCATTAGGGTTCAAGTCCCAGCCCTGGGGCAATCTAGTTGAGCGTGTTAAACCAGTTTTCTTTTCTGTAAAATGCAGGTAAGAATTAGTCTTACCTTCTTGGAGGGGCTTGTGAGGGTCCATAAGGTAGTGATGTTAGAACACCCAGCACGCTGCCCTCTGGGGTCTAAAGGTCCATTGGGTTCTTAATTATCAGGAGGATGGGGTTGTGGTTACAGCCTGATGCTGGGGCTCAGAACAGCAGACCATGCTATAGATTTCCAATGATAGTTGGGTTGGGACTGCACCAACATGCTGACAATGCCAAACCTTCAGGTGTTTACCAATCACTTAGGGAAGTTTCACTTTGTACAAAACCATGGGGTGGAAGTGAGTGCAGAGGTGGCTGGGCAGAGAAAGAGGAGGCACCTTCCCCAGGTCTGCCCTCCTCAGGGCCCCGAGAGGAGGGATGCTGCAGCAGGCTGAACAGTGCCCCCAGAGATATTAGGGCTTGTTAGGAAAATATAGGAATAATGTCAGGGCCCTCAGATGTTCAGAATCTTGCCGAGCATTTGATGTAAATATGCACGTGCGTGCAGGTGTTCCTTGGCTATTGTCTAATGTAATTGTGCATGTGCACCCAGGTGTCCTGGGCTATGACTTAAGTATAAAGGATGAGTGGCTCTGATCCACAGGGCCCCCACCCCTGGGATGCCCCCAGGGTGGCCACAGGGAGGCCGCTACTACTGCTGGAGGCTGTTGCTGCCAGTGTCCCCAGGATGCTCCGAAGGGCCGCTGCCGCTGAAGAAGCAGAGGACTGAGCTTGTGTTGTCTGCCAACAGCTCCCAGGATCTTTCCCAATTACCTAGCATGGACCTGCGTGTGAGGGGTCTGGTGACCCAGCCTGGTATGTGAGGGGTCTGGTGACCCAGTCTGTACAATGGGTTTGAAGGGTCTGTGGGCCCTAATCCCTAGCTCAGACAATACAAATGGAAAACTTAGCCTAACTAGAATAATGAAACATTTTGGCTTAAGTTATGAATTGCCTTAGCCATACAATTAATGTAGCTATTGCCTCAACCCAACAACGGGCGTAGTCGTGTAGCTTTACAGGGCCCAATCCTGGAACCTGTGAATGTCGTTACATTATAAGGAAAAAGGGTCTTTCTAGATGTGATTCAAGTTAAGGATCTTGAGATGGGGAGAGTAGCCTGGATTATCCAGGTGGGCCTTAAAGGCAGTCACAAGCGTCTTCATGAGAGAGAGGCAGAGGGAGATTTGACACAGATGGAAGAGGAGAAGGAGATAGGAAGATGGAGGCAGAGGTTGGGGCGATGCAGCCACAAGCCAAAAAAACACTGGCAGCCACCAGAAGCTGGAATAGACAAGGAATGGATTCTGTGAAGCCTCCAGGGGGAGCACAGTCCTGCTGACACCGTGACTTTGGCCCAGTGATATTGATTTCAGCCTCCTGGAACTCCAGAGCTATGGGAGGTTAAATTTCTCGTGTTTTAAGCCACCCAGTTTGTAGTAGTTTATTATAGCAGTTGCAGGTAGCACAGATACCCCGGTGGAAGGTCCTGTTCCATAAATGGTGCAAGAGAGAACTGGAGAAGAGGGGAGGGAAGGTTCTGTGATTGGGTCTCTTGGCCAGGAAGGGCAAGGTGGGCTGGGCTCT
>NW_007728017.1:54472-59361 GCF_000696425.1 Galeopterus variegatus | reverse complement strand
GAGAGGCAGAGGGAGATTTGACACAGATGGAAGAGGAGAAGGAGATAGGAAGATGGAGGCAGAGGTTGGGGCGATGCAGCCACAAGCCAAAAAAACACTGGCAGCCACCAGAAGCTGGAATAGACAAGGAATGGATTCTGTGAAGCCTCCAGGGGGAGCACAGTCCTGCTGACACCGTGACTTTGGCCCAGTGATATTGATTTCAGCCTCCTGGAACTCCAGAGCTATGGGAGGTTAAATTTCTCGTGTTTTAAGCCACCCAGTTTGTAGTAGTTTATTATAGCAGTTGCAGGTAGCACAGATACCCCGGTGGAAGGTCCTGTTCCATAAATGGTGCAAGAGAGAACTGGAGAAGAGGGGAGGGAAGGTTCTGTGATTGGGTCTCTTGGCCAGGAAGGGCAAGGTGGGCTGGGCTCTTGGTGTGCAGCAGGTGTCTGATTCCTGTGGAACTTTGCATTGGTGACACATGACTCAAAAGCTCCAGAGCAGGGCTCTGACACTAGCTCAGCACAGGGCAGGACTGAATCTGTGGGCTGCAGGTCTTAGGTCCCTGCAGCTGGCATACCTGGAAAGGCAGGGGTGACCTCCAACCTCAATGAATGAACATTAAAAAAGCACAACAAAAATACATAGCAAGCTGTCTCAGGCAATTTCTTATGCAGAAATAAATATATTTTCCCATATCGTAGGAAGAAATATTTTCAAAGGTCTGTTCAGTACTACTTTTGTATATCTTATTCTTTTACAAAATAGCCTTAATAGTGCGGGGTACATTTTTTTGTTAAGGGTCAGATTGTTTCTATCATGTCAGTTGTAAGCTCAACTTTTTCATATTTGCGTAGTGATTCTGATTCATAGCTCAATGGAATTTAGAGCTCAGAAAAAGGATGTGTTTCTTGACTGATATTTTCATTAATATCAATTGGGTACAGGATATGTGTTAGGAGGATGAAGTAAGAGATTGTGTTTCAGAGGAGGTGAGAAACTTGCCCAAGTTGCCCAGAGGTGGTGGCCCCAGGCTGTGAACAGAGCCATCTGACTTCAGAGTTCACCACAGTGTTTTATTGGGAGGTCTGGATGTGTCCTCTGCAGATGGCACCCCCTCCAGGGCTGTACCCTAGGCCCAGCCACATCATCTTTGCAGGGTCTTGCAGAGTGCTTGGCACATGGCCTCTCAAGGAGTGTGGTTGTTGTGTGTTGAATTACTACTGGGAGTTAAAGGGAGTTTAGTATGATCCATTCATACTAAATGGGATCTCTTAGAAAGGCATCTCAAAATATAAACAGAAATCAAGTTTGGCAGAAGTGATTCACAGACGTCACAGGCATGAAGCACATTCTCTTAGTTCCTCTGAGGAGAGTCGTTAATTTGTTCTATCATTGTAGTGAAAGGACAATGCCCATCAACTGGACATTTTGGTTTATAGCAGTTATGTCAAAATGCACAGGAGACCTGCACCTTCATTTTCAGGGTAGAGAGATTATCTTCTGGTGTTTGCAGGTGGCTGCTACAGCTGGGCTTTGCAGCCACAACACAGCATGCCCAGTCTGTCCCTGGTGCCTTTGCTCCACATCTGGCTCCTAATCGGGGAGAGGTGCTGCTGTGCTGCACACTCATGCAAGAGGAGAGGGTCCGGCCTGGAGGCCAGAGCAGTCTGCCAGGAGGGCATATTTTTGTTTTGCATCCTGCCCAGAACTTTCAGAGGGGAATAGCTGTGTTTACAGGAACTGCAGATACTGAGTAGGTCTCTGCGTGGTGAGGGATGGGGAAGGCAGTGGGGTCATGCGGTGGACGGCTGACAGCAGGGAAAGCAGGAGCCGGACAGCGGGGTAAGTCCTGGCTGTGTGACCCAGGACGAGTGTCTTAACTGTTCTGGGCTGCAGTCTCTGCATTGGAAAATGAGGGAAATAAGCTATCCATTTTATAGACTGTGGAGAAGATTAGCAAGGATAAACTCCATACATTGCCTGGAACAGTGTCTGGCACTGGTACTAACATCCCAGAGGAGATGTTGCTTTTGTCAACTTTGTGAAAAGAGCAGTGCCCTAGGAGTTGACACACCTGGGAAAAGCCCTGTTCGTGCTAGTCAGCAAGGCTCTCGCTGAGCCTCAGTTTCCTCATCTATAAACTGAAGAAGGTAATGGGGCCTATCCTGAGGGAGGATTAGGAAGATTAAATGGGACACTTTGTAGTGAACTATGCCTTTTGGTACTGAGGGCATTTTGCTGTTTTAGTGGGTTCTCCTTTGTCTTCGGCCTAGATCTTTGGGCAGCCATTTAAAGCCATTGACGTCATCTACCAGGTTAATTCAGACATTCACCCACTTGGGGCCGACTCTGTGTACAGCACAGTGTGGTTGCTGTAGGAAGGGAAAGAGAGACGCATCAGACTCTGTCCCTGTTCCCAAGAAATGCCCGTCATAGTGTTGCCAGGTGAAATACAAGATCCCAGTTAAATCTGAATTTCAGATACTCAACAAATAATTTTTAGTATATCTCAAACACTATACGGAGGGCTGAGCCCGTGGCGCACTCAGGAGAGTGCGGCGCTGGGAGTGCAGCAGTGCTCCCGCCGCGGGTTCGGATCCTATATAGGGATGACCGGTGCGCTCACTGGCTGAGTGCGGTGTGGCCGGTCTCAAAAAAGGACAAAAAAAAAAAAAAAAACACTATATGGGACATATTTATACTAAAAAATTATTCATTGTTTATCTGAATTAAATTAACAGCTGTCCTGAATTTTTATTTGCTAAATCTGGCAACCTGATGGCTCCTTCTCCATGAAAATGCCAAACTTGGGGTCACTGCCTGTCAATTTAGGGAGTCCCTCTGAGATTGTTGGTTCCCAGGATCTGACTCTGCCCCACCCCTTCCTTGGTCATGGGACCCTGGGAAAGTCCTCCCCTCTCTGCTCCATGCCTTGCTTTCCTCCTCCGCATGGGCTTCCCTCTCAGTCATCTCTTCTGGTTGCCTGTCTTTGACTTCAGAGTTGGTCAAGACATCTGGCCAACCTAGCATTTGGGTATTATGTAGACAAAATGACCCACTAGCATAATTGCATCTTTCACTTTTCAAACGCTTGTTTTGGCTTCATGTAGACACATTCCAAGTGCTTCTGACCTGCCCTTTCAGTCCCAATTCTCAGCGCTTGTAAGGAAAAGTCTCCTTGTAACAGAGCCCAATTCCCCCAGCTGGGTCTCTAAAGGGCATTTTGAAGCCCTTTTAATTTCCAGTCCATTAAAAAAAATAAATCTTCAGGGGGTTTGCTTCCTACATAGCAGCATGCTTTTTGGCTTGACAGCTGTCAAACTGAAAAACATTCCGTGAATTCTCCAAGTAATTTAAAAGTTGCTTGCACTGAAATACGGGGTGATGTCTGCTCAGCTGAAAGGGTGCCATTTGTACCTGGTAATTCAATTCACTTGATTTTTTTTTCCTGGGGAATTACTTTCATAAGGGAAAGGAGAAGTAGTACATTTTACTCAATTATGAAATGGGGGTTCTGATCTAACTCGTGACTATTTCTAAGCGGTTCTACCTTTCACTGCACCTCTGTGAAGGGCGATCTCTTAACCATTGCTTGTTCCTTGGCAATGATTACTTTTGGATGTGAACAGAAAGTCCATGTTGGGGGCCATGTTCCATGACGTATGTGTGTGTATATATAAAATCCTTTTAGGATCTAAGCCTCCCATTCACGTGTGAGTTTGTGTCTCTTTAGAGATTAAAACACTGCAGCCACCATTTGTTTTGAGCAAACACAGTGCTGGGAAGAGCTTAGTAGCTCATTGGGGATTCGGAGCCACAGATTTTCTTATTAATCTTATTCACATCTTAAAAGGTGTGCGGGGTGCCTCCCTAATGCACGAGCTTCATGCTCATTCTCTTTAATTCCTTGGCAAGTTTTCCTGCTGCTGGCCAGCTGTATTTCCCTCTTTCCCTCCCCTTCTCATCTCTCTATTCTCCCTTTCTCCTTCCCCCCCCCCTTTTCTCCCTTCATAGATATGCACTTTTTAGTCTTGATAAAAGTGCCTGATGTCTGCCATTGGGAAACCTTACTTCCATTTTTTCCCCCAGAAAAATGGAACAGGTTTCTTTTGACTAGTGCAAGGCTCTCCTCTCTAAAAGGTTTTTATTATTGAGTGCCCGGGGTCCTTAGTCTCCAACATTTATCTTTCAGCAGGAACAAAAAAGGGAGGCAGCCGTCTGCACCCCGAGTTTCTGAGCAGTCGCCCAGCAGTTAAATCAAAGCAGCCGCTGTGTCGTCTTTGTTGCGTCACTTTGGGCTTGCTCATTAATTTACGAGCTTNAAGCAGCCGCTGTGTCGTCTTTGTTGCGTCACTTTGGGCTTGCTCATTAATTTACGAGCTTCAACTGTCAAAATAGTTTGTGCAACGGACCCTAAAAATGGTGATGGGTCATATCAATCAATCGGGTTTTATAGCCCTGGTTTCCCTCGCAGCAGGCCTGCCTGCTGTATACAGCATGTTAAAAGGAAAGCCACACGCACAATGGATGTGCCCAAAAAAGAATATGTAACACCAAACAATGCGTCCTTTATGTGGGGCTCCAGGGTGCCTACTACGCCAATGATGCTCCATCCCGCAGTCCTCGTGATGACAGCGGAAGCTCTTGGACCTCTGGGGAGGGATGTCGTCATCCTGGAGCACCCCATTATGTCAAGTGTACTGTCATATCATAATTAGGTGGTCTCAAAATGGCACCCTTCAAAGGCCTTTGGAAACCAAGTGGTGAGATATGGAAGGTGGGAGGGGTGGGGTAGGGCAAAATTCAGCTTCAGTGAGACAGAAATTTTTCTTCATCTTCGTGATTATAGAATCATTTAGATTCTGTAAATTTAGATCCTCAGTAACTCATAAACCCTGTTT
>NW_007728017.1:52239-53890 GCF_000696425.1 Galeopterus variegatus | reverse complement strand
AAGAACACACGAAGCTTTAATGCACTCTGCAAGGGTATTAACTCTTGCTAGGGTGCCCTTTCCTAACCTTCTCTGTGTAGCCAGTGAACTGCTCATCCTTTAAGACCCATCTGAAGCAAGCCCATTCTCTGTGAATTCTGAATTTTCTCTCTCCATAGAATTGGCCTCACCCTTCTTTGTGTTGACATCTATGTTAGCTGGGATCACTGCGTGGCATGTAGCCATCTCTCTGGTCTCCCTCTGCTGGTCCTTAGATGGACTGTGCATATCTAAGTCTGAGTTGCAGTCATCTGCCTTGATGACAGGGTCACCCTGGGTTGCCCAGGACCACCTGGCGTGTATGGAACCTCCAGTTTTCTGAACATGTGTGCCAAGCATGTTCGCAGATAAACCAGTCATTTGGAGGCATAGCTTAGATGTTTGGGGAGCTGAAATAAAATAACACTAAAAAACCTTTTCAAGTTCCCAGGACCCTTCTTTGATTTCTCCTTCGGGTGGGAGGACATTACTCCCAAATGGCCCTGTTGTTGATAGCTGCTGTCAGAGTTCATGATGGCATTTGTACTGAAAACTCCTAATTTGATATTTCTCTAGTGAATTTAATGAGTATGAAAAAGTGTCATTTAGAGCTAGTTTTCTCTTTGTGCTTTGAAAAATGAAATGCACATAGTTATCTGTAAATGAGATAATTACCTCCCTACTTTGCTAAAGGCACCTACTAGTGATTTTTAAGCTTGTTTCACTTAATGAAAGCTTTACAAAATGGGAAGCCCAGAGCTGTTAATAGACTTGTTGTAATAGTCTCTGAGAAAGAGAAATAAAAACCAGTTGTTCCAAACCAGTCACAGAAATAGCCTGATGAAATGGCTGGCAGCTCACACATAAATTTAGGTCTTGGTTGCATTTAGAGTAAATGTAATAATAGCTGCAACCAATATTTTTAATATTGCTGATCTTTCAACAATAATTACCTAGAACTTTTAATGTCTGTAATTAGGACGCTAGCAATTCAGTGGTACAGACCAGTGGTGAACTGCATGAAATTGGATACTTGCTGTAATTGGTAATTAATCACTTTTCATTACCAGGAAGGGATGTTGTAGTTATTCTGAATAGATACATCACACTAATTACAGGCAAACACAAACCTACATATTTGAATTTAGAGCTTTTAGGAAAATAAGCAACTCATGCCAGTATTCTATAGCTGAGAGGAGTTTGGTCCACCCAATTAAACAATGAAGAAGAGGCCGTGTATATTTTGTTAAGACCCCATCAGGGCAAGAGGTTCCCTTTTCCTAAGGGACTCGATCACATTTCCATTCGCTTATATGGGTAATTTAAATTCTCCTTCTTTATGTGTATTTAGAAATGGTTCCAAATGAATACTTGCATGTGTGTGTTTCCCTCGGTGAGCTCTTGTGACCACAGGGCACCACTCAGTGCCTCTTTGTGTATAATCGGCACATCCACATCTCCTGCCTAGACTGTTCTCTCAAGCCCAGGTTCCTCCTGAGATGGCCACCAGCACGTCTGCAACCTTCATCTTCTCTGTAGGTGCCTGTCCTGTAAGTGGGACCACGTTTCCCCAGATGTGAGACTTCAGTCATCTCTCTGACGTCCCCACAACCTTGTCCCACACCTGCTTCAT
>NW_007728017.1:49768-51420 GCF_000696425.1 Galeopterus variegatus | reverse complement strand
AGATGTGAGACTTCAGTCATCTCTCTGACGTCCCCACAACCTTGTCCCACACCTGCTTCATTGACATCAGGCCCTGGCACTTCTGTCTCCAAGACTGTTGCCCCCTCTGCAGCCCCCTTCTCTTCTCACTGCCGCTGCTCATCCCAGGGGCTCCGTAACACCCCCATATCAGGGGTGCGTCCCAGGAAGATGCAAATTATGGAGAAAAGACTAATAAAGGGAAGATATGTCTATGAGAGTTAATGTGAAAAATCTCAAGCCATGCCGAGGTCCCTGCTATCTGTCAGTGCTGCCCCACCATAGTCAATAACGTGTAACATGCCTTCCATAGCTACTGAAAGAAAGAAGACAAGCCATGTTGGCTCATACGGCCATCAAAGTGTCTCCCTGCAGTGGAGTACCAGGGAGAGGGTGGGATTGTCCCCACCCCCTGTTGTCACCATCACACTTGCATCTGGGAGTTCAGGTCCAGATGAGGGGCAAGAATTAAGAGATTGTTGAGGGTCTTGTATTAGTCTGTTTTCTGTTGCTTATAACACAATACCTGAAACTGGGTAATTTATAAGAAAATGAACTTTGTCTCTTATAGTTTTGGAGACTGGGAAGTTCGCGAGGCACATCTGGTGAGGACCTTCTCTTGGTGACACAGGAAATCACATGGTGAGGATGGCAATGGCGAGCCTTAATGTGCTCACTTGCTCTCCTTATAAAGCCATGAGAGCCACTCCCTGAAATCCATTAAACCATCAACCCATTAATCAATGAGTGGATTAATCCATTCACGAGGGCATAGTCCTCATGATCTGAACACCTTGTAAAGGCCCCATCTTTCAAATACAATATTGGAAATGAAGTCTCTGCATGAGCTTTGGACACTCAGATGATAGCGGGGGCTTTAAGAGCTCCATGTGCTCTGTGTTCCTCTGCAGACAGTAAAGTAGGGGTGAAATGCTGACTACTGTCTTCTGTGAGTATTAGACCATCCTTGACGTACCTTCCCTGTCCTGGCTGAAGTTGCTCAAGCCCTACCAATAGTATCATTTCAAAACTGGGTCATGATGGGGAAATGAGTTCCATGTACATGAGCTACTCATAGGCAATGGGTGGAGAAACTGATAAAAACCACAGGCCCCTGCTTCTCTCACATGGACCTCTGTGCACCTTAGGAGCCTCTTACCTGTTCTTCCAGCATGAGAAGATTTCAAAGGTGTCTCTGAGTCATGGCAGTTCTAACTCTGCTCCGGTTGCCAACTTTCCATGCACCTGGCGCTAGAGGGCTGGCCTTGGTTTCAGATTCAGAGGATTCCTCTCCTTTCTCTTGGCAGTAGAGGTATAACTCCTCATGGGCATGTGAACAGAAAGAGCAGGATTTTCTTTTAAAGTTGCAGGTATAGGATCCAGTGATGGACACTATTTCTGCCCCAATGGCCAGTCACCTTCATTGACAGGCTTGTCAATGGCTCACTAGAGCCAAATTAATATACAGGTAGAATTTAAAAAATTATATTTGAAACAAACAGCTATCCTGATAAAGCAGAAACTTCTCATTTCATTTCCTTCTTTTTTTTTTTTTTCCTTTTTGTCTTTTTTCGTGACCGGCATCGGATCGCAACCCTCAGTGTCGCGCCCGTACCGGACCAGGACCGGCAACG
>NW_007728017.1:47169-49155 GCF_000696425.1 Galeopterus variegatus | reverse complement strand
AAATTTCGTTTTGTTCCCTATTCCATCACTGCCAGAGTGCCTGAATCGGTTCCACGCCCAATAGCACCATTTCAGCCAAGGTCTCTTTCCTCTGCCTTTGTCACAGAGCTGAGTAACGATGTGACAACATCTGATTGGGCGATTGATGTCAAATGTTAGCAGCAACATTCATTTTCCCCTGAAATGGACAAAGAAGAGTAAGAGTCATTTAGAAATTTCGTCTAGAGGCTGCACCTCACGAGTGATATTCCAAAATTGAATTGGTCTGAAATTTAAAGTGGCCTTTAAGTTCTCCTTTGATTGTTCCTCAGGTCGTGCAGAGGGAAAGGCCGAGAAGTGGGTTAGCGACGGGAACCACACATGTCATTTGTCAGCTCCCTGCCTCCTCTGCAGAGTCCATTCCTCCAGTGATGAGGTTCCTGACACCTCATGTCACAGAGAGAAAAATCCATGGGCTTCAGAGATGCACAGATCTGGGCTCCACGCTTGGCTCTGTCCCTTGCTGCTTACTCTCTGAGCCTCCATTTTCCCATCTGTGAAATGCGCAAGCCACAGGTGGCGTTGCGTGTAGCTGAGAGGAGGTAAAGCATGTGAGTGCATGCAGCTAGAGCCTGTCCCCTGATGGACACTGGGTGCCTATGCGTGTTCTTCTTCCTTTTAGCATAACCTCTTAAGGGTTAGCTAATTTAATCCCACAGAGTACTGATTACTATCATCTTCATTTTGCAGATGAGAAAACAAAGGTTTAGAGAGGTGAAAAGGGGCCCTCATGACAGAGAGCATGAAGGGCAGAGTGTATCCATCTCTGGGGCCACTGGCTCCCCAGTTCTCACCCTGAACCAAGAAGGCCTTGTCCTGTCCTCCAGCCTTGTCAGGAGGGCACTGAGCTTACATACACCCCATGCAGATGCATCATCCCCCCAGGCTCCTTCACACATGCCCCAGAAATAACCAACTGGTGTGTGTCTGTGCAGGACCTGGGGTTGGAGATAGAGCTTCCCCAGCATCCTCTGAAAGCCATTCCAATAGAAGCCAAAATGGCCCCAAATGGTGAGAACTTACAATTCCCACTCTCTGTAATCAGCATTTTTCATTGAAAAGTATGCAGCAGGCTGTGCCAGTGACTTAACATCTGGGAAGGCTCTTGCTCACTCTGAGGCCTCTGCACTCCACAGGTTCTGAATCATCGTTAGAAATGGTTTCCACCTCCGGCTCTGATTCATGGTCTGGTTATGATTGTGATTCACGGCCTGCAAAGAAGCAGTGTGTTACCTAAAAGCACCCTGCCTGGCAGGTTTGCAGTGTCTAGGAATAGGATGCGATGCAGTCAGATATGCTAATGAGATCAATGCGACGTTACATTAAAAAATCCAAACTCATTTGCAAATGAATGTTAATGAGGAGAAAAGGCTCAGCTGAGGCTGGACCAGAAACAGTGGCGTGACTAGTTCTTCCTCAGTTAAGTAACATAATTTGTTCAATTTGTTTTATGTCAGTAAGTGAAGAACCTTTTACTCACTTTGATTCATGGAAGGAGGTTAGAAAATGGTACAGTAGAAAGGAAATTAACATTTAACCTGCCTGCCTGGATTTCCTAACGGATGTCTCAATATGACTGTGGCTATGTGCGTAAATTCTCCTGATAAACCAGAATGAAGCAGCAGCTATTTAAATCCCAAAGAAAACCTGGATGTCAGATATTATACTCCATAGTGAGACCAGTGTACGTTGAATCAGGAGTCAGAAGACCCTAGTCTTAGTCTTGTCAATTACTTGTCACCTGCTTTGAGTCACAAACAACCGTGTAAATGATGCTGACTACAAAGGAGTGTTGTGAGTTTATAAACTATAAAATGCTAATTAAACACACAATATGTCAATTAATTGATCTAACAACTATTTTTGGAGTTCCCACTATGTGCCAGGCGCTGTGCTAATTGTTGGAGATACAATGGTGAACAGAATTTCAGGGTCCCTGACCTAAAG
>NW_007728017.1:43407-46284 GCF_000696425.1 Galeopterus variegatus | reverse complement strand
TATTATACTGAACTGTCATTCACTCATCACTCAGATTCAAGCATAAACAAGATTTTTCCATATTGGTTTTGCCTATCCCCTGTACTTTTTGCTGAACTATTTAAAGGAAATCAGAGAGATTGTATTAGCTTTCTATTGTTGCAACACAAATTGCCACAAATTTCACTGCTTCAGTGATGCTCATTTGTTATCCCACAGTTTCCATTCTCCAGGAGCCTGGGCACGGCTTAGCTGGATTCTCTGCCCATGTTCACGAAGCTACATTCAAGGTATAGGCTGGGCTGGGGTTCTTTTCCAAGCTCACATGGTTGTTGACAGAATTCAGTTCCTAGGGGTTGTAGGAGTGAGGTCCTCAGCATCTCGAGGCTGCCCCTGTCCACAGGCAGTTCACGCCATGGTTGTTTGCTTCATCTTGGAAGCCAGCAGGAGAATATCTTGGACACTTTACTGTGTTCTAAGGGCACACCCAATTATGTCAGGCCCACCTAGGATAATCTCTCTTTTGATTAACTCAATGTTAAACCATTAGTAACCTATCATGGGGGTGAGATCCCATCATATTCACAGGTCCTCCCCCACTCAGGGGAGATGATTATACAAGGTGGGTCCACAAGGAGGTGGGACTCTTGGGAGCCATTTTGGAATTTTCGCCTACCACAGATATTTCATCTTTACAATCTTAAATGTGCCTGTCTACAAATTATGAGCATTTTCTTATGTAACTCCAATTTCATTTTAATATCCAGTATTGGTTGGTATATTAGTCAACTTAGGCGACATTATGCTGTCATAACAAATGACCCCAAAACTCAATAGCTTCCAAAGATCAAGCTTCTTTTTCTTGGCTCATGTTCCATGTCCATTATGGGTTGGCTTCATCTCTTCATACTGGGACCTGGGTTGGAGGAACAGCTCCTTCTTGGGAAGAAAGATGGAGAGACATGCAAAGGCTTTTCAGGCTTCAGCTGGGAAGCAGCCACTCCACTTCTTTGCACCTGTCGTTTACTCATCCCACTCTCCTTGGCTGGGAAGTTCTGTCCTTCAGTAGGGAGAAGTGTGTAGAAAAGGATCAGCCACTGGGGCTGGATGTATATTTTTAAGCAAATAATAGAATCTTCCATGATTGTCTCTTAGGCATCCTTTATTCTAGAAGAGGCTTACCCACACAACTTTTTCCTATATGCCATGAACTTGTTGGAGCAACTGACCAGTTGTTTCATAGGATCATCTACATTCTGAATTTGCCTGTTTGCTTCCTTATGCTCTGTGTTTCCTGAAAGCTAGAATTTAGCTATAATTAACTTATTTTGGGGCAAGGATACTTCATAGGGATGTTTGGTACTTGATACTCTATCACATCAGAAAGCGCATAATGTTTGATAAAGCAATTTTTAAAAAACTTTATTTTTTTAAGTGAAATTCTTAGTCTTCTGTCCTTACACCCATTTGCCAGACATATATTGCTCCTCAGGTCCTGAACCACACCTAGGGAAATGAGGAAATTAACAAAACAAGGTCTCTGTCTCAAGTATCTCATGGTTTAGTTGGAAGGGACAGATTTCAAGATAATGCAATGAGAACAATAAGGCAAGAAACCCAAAAGGTATCCAAGTAGGAAAGAAAGGAGTAAAACTATCTCTATTTGCAGATGATATGATCTTGAGTATAGAAACTCATAAGGAATCTACATACACACACAAATCTATTAGATCTAATAAGAGTTTAGCAAGGTTGCAGGATGCAAGATCACTATACAAAAATCAATAGTCCTCTGTACACTAGCAATGAACAATCCAAAAATGAAATTAAGAAAAAGAATTCTACCTATAGTAGCATCAAAAAGAGTAAAATACTTAGAAGTAAAATTTGGTTTTATTTTTATTTTAGGTTTATGGTTTTAAAAATATTTTTTCTTAGAAATAAATTGAACAAAATAATTGTAAGATTTTTACACTGAAAACTACAAAATGTCATTGTAAGAAATTTAAGAAGACCTAAATAAATGGAAGAACATTCTGTGTTCTTGGGTTAGAAGACAATATTGTTAAGCTGGTAGTACTCTTCAAATTAATCTGTAGATTCAACACAATCCCTATCAAAATCCAATCTGGCTTTTTTTTTTTTTTTGCAGAAAATTATGAGTTGATTCTATACTTTATATGGAATTGCACAATACCCAGAATAGCCAAAATGATATTGAAAAAGAAGAACAAAGTTGGAGGACTCATGGTTCACATCTTCAAAACTTACTACAAAGCAATAGTAATAAAGACAGAGAGCTACTGACATAAGAATAGACATGTGGGTCTATGGAATAGAATTGAGAGTCCAGAAATAAACTCATACATTCATGGTTACTTGACTTTTGACAATAGTGCTAAGACCATTCAATAAGGAAACAATAGTCTTATCAACAAATGGTTCTAGAACAACTGGATATGTACATGTAAGAGAATGAAATTTGACTCCCTACCTCACACCACATACAAAATTAACTTAAAATGGGTAAAATATCTAAATGTGAGAGCTAAAACTATAAAACTCTTAGAATAAAACATAGGTGTAAGTCTTTGTGACCTTGGATTAAGCAATGGTTTTGTTAGATATGAAAAATAAAGGCACAAGCAACCTAAGAAAAAAATCAAGCTCCGTTGAAATTAGAAACTTTTGTACTTTAAATGACATAATCAAAAATTAAATACATAGCCCACAGAATGGCAGAAAATATTTGCAAATCTCATGTTTGGTAAGGGTCTAGTTTCCAGAATATATAAAGAACTCCTATAACTCAACAACAAAAAAATAAACAACCTGAATAGAAAATGGGCAAAAGACTAGAACTGACATTTTTCCAGAGGGCCGGCCTGTGGCTCACTC
>NW_007728017.1:38367-43119 GCF_000696425.1 Galeopterus variegatus | reverse complement strand
AACACCAAGGCCACGGGTTCGGATCCCATATAGGGATGGCCGGTTAGCTCATTGGCTGAGCCTGGTGCTGACATTTTTCCAAAGAAGATATACAGATTGGCAACAAGCACATGAAAAGATGCTCAACCTCACTGATCACTAGGGAAATGCAAACTGAAACCACAATGTGATACCACTTCATACCTTTAGGATGGTTATTATAACCCCCCCCCCTGCAAATAACAAGTGTTGGCAAGGATGTGGACAAATTGGAACTCTTGTACACTGTTGGTGGGAATATAAAACAGTGTAACTGAAACCACAATGTGATACCACTTCATACCTTTAGGATGGTTATTATAACCCCCCCCCCCTGCAAATAACAAGTGTTGGCAAGGATGTGGACAAATTGGAACTCTTGTACACTGTTGGTGGGAATATAAAACAGTGCGGCTGCTTTGAAAAACAGTTTGATGGTTTCTTAAATGTTAAACAGAGTTACTATACGATTCAGCAATTCCCTCTTAGGTATATACCCAAGAGAATTGAAAGCATATGTCCACATAAAAGCATCTCTGTGAATGGTCAAAATGGCCCCAAAGTAGAAACAATCCAAATATTCACCAACTGATGAATGGATAAAGTAAATGTGGTCTGTCCACACGATGAAATATTATTGGGAATAAAAAGGAATGAAAGTACTGATACATGCCATAACGTGGATGAGCCCTGAAAACATTCTGAGTGAAATAGTCACGAAGACCACATATGACTATTGTTATGATTCTGTTTGTATGAACTATCCAGAATGGGCAAATCCATCGAGCTAGAAAGTTGATTAATGGTTGCCAAGGGCTGGGTGGGTGGGAGAAGGATGGGGAGTGATGCTCATGGGCACAAGTTTTCTTTTTGGGGTGACAAAAGTCTTTTGGAATTAGTGGTGGTTGCTACACAGCTGTGTGAATATGCTAAAAACCCATTGAATTATGCACTTTAATGGGGTGAATTTTATGATGTGTGAATTATATCTCAATAAACAATTTTTTAAAACAAAAGCACTGTGAGAATTCAGGAAAAGGAGAAAACCATTTCAATGGGAGGTGGTGGATAGTTTTGTGAGCTGAGCCTAAAAGGATAGAGAAGTTTTATTCCCTCCCAGATTAGTCCTGCCTGGAGCTCAGAAGTCCAGGGCTTGTGAGTGCTGTTGCTTTCTGTCATTGTCAAGAGGTGAGAGGAAGGCAGGCCAGGGCTGGGAGTGGTGGCTGCAATGAGTGAGTTCGACAGCTCAGATTTTCCCTCTTCTCTCTTGTGCTACTCAATACAGCTGAGTCCTACCCGGTCCCCATATCTTGGGGAATACACGCAATTCTTTGCATACTGGTTGTTTCTGCTGCCCTTTCTCAGCTCTCAAGAAAGCATATAGGGCTCTGGTTTATTTAGTAAGTTAGCCGTTACAAGTGTTAGATCTGTGACAATTGGTACCCCCTCCACTGATGATGGTGACACACTAGTTATTTATTCAGCAAACATTTAGCGAGTTCCTGCTCTGCCCCTGTAGGCGATGATCTATGGTTGAGAACCGTGGTCCAGGTGAGACATGGAAACAGATAAAGATGTCACAGAACAGAGGAGCAGGGTGAGCTTCCCTCTCTGACTGCTCACGCCCTGTATCTCCCAAGTTGCCTGATGTCTTGTCTGCTTCACTGAGTAGAGAGCAGTGTTGGCCTGGCCTGTCACTCATAAATTTCAGCATCCCCCTCCCCTCACCCCAGGCTTTGCTGGTCTCAGTTTATTCCTCTCGTTGCCTCCCCAAGCATCCAAATCCCTGCCCTGCACCTTATGATTGGACCAGAGTGCATCTTTCCTTAGGATCTTCCCACCTTTGTCCCCTCCGCCCTGTCGTGAAACCCTCTTGCCTGGTAACTAGATTCATGTGGACCCTTCACCACTTATCGCAGCCACCCCAAACCCTCCGGTATTGGCAAAGTTTGTAGCCGAGGCCATCTACTTGGAGTTGGCCCAACCCTCTGTCTATTTCCTTTTCCTTCCATCTCCCTGCTGTATTTCTGTCATAGTCAAGCTTGAAATTTGGCACTTACCAGCTGGGAGGACCTTGGCAGCCACCTATTTTGACCTCCTCACTTTGGAACGAGGAGATGGAGGCTCAGAGCAGGAAAGGAACTTGCTCGGGGACAAATATCAAGTTATCTGCATGACCATATGGTCCTCCTTCCTCCCACTCCCTGCCAGGCATTTTTCCTCTTCAACCAGGCTGCTTCTTGGAGGTGCTACAGTTGTCAGTCTAGGCTGGGCTGAGCTATAAAACTTGCATGTTAAGCCACAAAAAATGTGGCTCAACACAAGAAAGATTAATTTTTTTCCCATGTTCCAGTCTAATGTGGATTGGTTACCTGTCCCTGGCAATACACCTTCAAGTGGTGACTCAAGATGAAGGCTTTTCCATCTTGTGATGCTACCATCTTAAAAGCTGATTATGACAGATGGGGAATAGAGAGTGTGGATTAGGGTTTCTCAACCTCAGGACTACATTTTGGACTGGATCATTCTTTGTCGTGTGGGTGTCTGGTGCATTGTGGGCCACAGTATCTCTGGTCTCTGTCCACTAGATGCCAGTATCAGCCCCCTCCTTCACTGCCAGTTGTGTCAACCAAAAATGTTTCGAGGCATTGCCAAGTGTATCCAGACATAGTCAAATGTCTGGGGGGAAAAATCAGTCACCTCCTGTTGATGAACACTGGCGTAGATGATCACTCAGAACCAAGCTTGGGTTTGTATGCACCACTTCCTGTCACATCTCACTGGTAGAATGCAGTCACATGACCCCAACCTAACTGCAAAGGAGGCTGGGAAATGTAGTCTTCCTATTTGCTAAGAAATTAAAAGATGAAATGAGATTTAGTAAACTTTAGCAAACTTCTGCCATGGATGCAAACAACCCCAACCTCTTCTGAAATTCTCCTTTGGATATAGGGACTGACCTGATTCAAAATAAGCCACACAATATGGAGAAAGGGGGGAGAGGAGATTAAAGGCAACAGATGCCAGGCACAGGTCAGCTTACTTTCCAGAGCCAAGAGTCATTAAAGAATGTTTTTGTGCTGGTGATCGGTGATCCCCTCCATTCCTTCACGTGTCACCAATCCCATCATCATCTGCATATTTGTAGAGCCAAGAGTCATTAAAGAATGTTTTTGTGCTGGTGATCGGTGATCCCCTCCATTCCTTCGCGTGTCACCAATCCCATCATCATCTGCATATTTGGCAGGCATGTATCTATTCTATGCTGGGCCTAGAGAAATCCAACACCAACCCTGTCCTTAGGGAGTCAGTGGTATGGAGGCAGATACAGATACACAAATGAGGAAATTGCAGAGAGATGAGGTCAAAAGGAAGGGAGATACAGGGGCTGTGTTATGACTGAATGTGCCCCCCCAACCCCACCATTCATATATTGAAGCCCCAACCCCCAGTGTGTCTGTATTTGGAGATGGAGTCTCTAAGGAAGTAATAAAGGTTAAATGAAGAATAAGGGGCCCTGACACAATAGGATTAGTGTCCTTATAAGAAGAGACATGAGAGAATTCTCTCTCTGTTTCCATGTGAGCGAGCAGAGAAAAAGCCATGTGAGCGTACAGTGAGATAGTGGCCATCTGCAACCCAGGGGGACAGCCCTCACATGACACCAACCCTGCTGGCACCTTGATCTCAGACTTCCAGTCTCCAGAACTGTGAGAAATAAGTTTCTGTTGTTTAAGCCTTCCAGTCTATAGTATTTTGTTACAGCAACTTGGGCAGACTAATACAGGCTATAGTGAGTTTTTAGGGCTTTCATAGCAAAGCACCACACACCAAGGGCTTGAAACAAAGAAATTATCTCACAGTTCTTGAGGCTAGAAGTGTGAAGTCAAGGTGCCAGCACAGCCGTGCTTTCTTTTAGCCTCTGGTGGCAGCCAGCAGTCCTTGACATCCTTTGGCTAGTGGCAGCATCACTCCAATCTCTGCCTCTCTTGTCTCGTGACTGTCTTCCCCCATGTGTCTGTCTTCACATGGCATTCTCTCTATGTGTCTCTCTCTGTCTGTGTCTCTTCTTCTCTTCTCATAAGGACACCAGTCATATTGTATTAAAAGCCTACCCTACTCCAGTATTTTCCCATCTTAACTTACACCTGAATTACATCTGCAAAGACCCTATTCCCAAATAAAGCCATATTCACAGGTAGCAGGAATTAGGATTTTAACATATGTTTTTGGGGTACATGATTCAAACCCACAACAGGGGCAGGGACTAACTCTGCCCTGGGGGTTAGTAGAGGTGTCAATAGAGGTGTCCCAGGATGAGGCCCCCAGAGGATGAGGAGGAGTTTCAGGGAGCCCAGACAAGCAGGTGGCAGGTACAGCTGCAATATTTGGACCAATAAATGAATCCTCTCAGCACCTGGGCTCCCCGGAGCTGCATCCTTAGGAGCTGTCAGGGTTGGGGGCATTGTCAGCCCTGGGGCCCTTGCTTCCTCTTGAACCAAAGCAGCTCTGCTTTTATCGTTTCCACCGTGGGACCTCTAGGCAAGACTTTTCAGATAAAGGATTCCATGATGGAAAACTCCGGACTTGAATGAACAAGGCTTGGTGTTGTTACTTGGACATTAGAATATTAACGAGTCTGCATCTCGTAATGAAGAGGAAGATAATGATATTGGCGATTAGCATCATCCACAATTATTCCCACCATTTACAGGGCCCTAAATATAGGTCAAG